>NW_013673050.1:2365-11486 GCF_000517525.1 Limulus polyphemus | reverse complement strand
CTGTAATGTAGTAGGTTGAGTACCATCTATTATATAGTAGGTTGAGTATCATCTATTATATAGTAGGTTGAGTATCATCTATTATATAGTAGGTTGAGTACCATGTGTAATATAGTAGGTTGAGTACCATGTGTAATATAGTGGGGTGAGTACTATCTGTAATGTAGTGGGGGTGAGTACTATCTGTAATGTAGTAGGTTGAGTACCATCTATTATATAGTAGGTTGAGTATCATCTATTATATAGTAGGTTGAGTATCATCTATTATATAGTAGGTTGAGTACCTTGTGTAATATAGTGGGGTGAGTACCATGTGTAATATAGTGGGGTGAGTACCATCTGTTCTATAGTAGGTTGAGTACCATCTGTTCTGTAGCAGGTTGAGTACACTGTGTAATATGTATTGGTACAAAATGATAAAACCCTATTACCTATTATAGGGTTACATCATTTTGTATCAACACTTCTTGAAGTTACGGGTTTTTCTGACATCATGAATGTAACATGTATTGATATTTGAAAACTGTGTTGTCAGTCACATACTATATCTTTTTAGTTTTAATTTTTACAATATGCATATATTGTATCTTTAACAAATTAAGATAAATATGTTGGTAATGTTTAACAAAGGCTATTGTGTAGATACTAAACTGTTGATGTTTAACAGACTCTTGCTGCTTAGATTTTCCAGTACTGATGTTTAACAAACTGTTGCGTAGATACTATAGTACTGATGTTTAACCCTATCGCCACGGGTATCCTTTACTGCACATGTCATAAGGTTTTAGTGTCTTACTTTCGATATTTTATTAAACTACTTTGTTTATCTTATGCAAATTAGAATAGCATAAAAATCTTGGCTAATAATCCATATTTTAATAGTATATAAGTTTTAAGGCAATATTTTAAAAATCCTGGGCTTCAACTAGTGTGACACATTTTCTCTAGGCATCTCCTCTTCTTCTCTATTTCATTCACCATCCTTCCAATAACTACGAAATTTAACATAAATTACTCACTATAAACTTGTCATTGCTCAGACAAACCACACTTTTTATAGCTTTCAATTATGTTTGGTTACAGAACTATCAAATAGAAAATCAGACCCCTCTTCCCACACCCACGTCACATTCTCTCCTTGAGGATTTGTTAATAGTTCTCTCTTACGTTTAATTCTATATTATCTATAACGAATAGAAAGACACGGTTTTTAATAATGAAAAAAAAAAGTTTCATCAGGCACGCACGTGAACAGCTCGTAGGTAATGTTATTTGATAGCGTAAAGTGAGCTCCACATAATTATGATTACAACTTATAATGGCACAATTAGTAGATAGACATGGTTCAAAAGGCAATAAAACAATAAAATTTAATTATAAATAGATGTACACTGTTATGAGTTTAAAGTTATTTAGGATAAACGAATATAGTTCCATGTTACAATTTGAAGTTATTCTAGAAAGAAAAAATAAGGTAATTTAGATTTTTTATTTGGTGGTTACAAGATCGGTCAAATTGACCAACCTTGTATAGAGTTAGGGTAGAGAAAATAACAGATAAAATATAAGGTTTTACAGAAAACAAACGTTTGAAATGTATTTAGAAGGTTTTAGAGATTACACAAATGAAATTTGAGGTTTTTGAGATGAATAAAGTATTTTTAATCTTAAAATGTTAATCACTTTGCACATGGACTATTCAACACAAATACTCGATATATTCATGGACAAATCTTTTTTTAGTTTATTTGAAATATGATATTTTGTATGTGAAAGACTTGTAATTTTTACTGAGAGACTCTCAAATTTTGTTAAGATATACTTACTATATTAAAAGTTAGTAGTATCAAATCTATAAAGACTTCTAATGAGTAAAAAGAGGTCACATGGTCAGTCAGATCGACCGAGCCTGTGTTGAGAGAGTTAACAGTTTTCGTGTAGATACTATAGTAGCAATGTTTAACAAACTGTTGTTGTGTAGATACTCAAGTACTGATATTTAACAAACTGTTGTTGTTGTTGTATAGATACTACAGTACTGATATTTAATAAACTTGAGTAATTATTATAGTTCAATTATTTAGCGATCTAGTAAATGAGATGGGAATAGTTACACAGGAATAATTTTTTTCAGAGTCAGTCCAAGTGGAGTTCTTCCCCTGTATGTATTTAATCTGCTAGACGAGGCTCGGACCGAGATAAGGCAACTGTAAGTATTGCAGAACTCTTTAAGTGAGCCAAATATGGTATTATCATAGCAACTGATTGTAAGTAACTTTTTGTCATGAAATAATGCATTCAAAATAAGAATAATATATTTAATTCTCGGTTGAGTTTTAATTCTAATCTATGTAAATAAGTTGCATTGGTCAGAGGTTAATATTAACTGTATGACCTAATTCTTTTGTAAGCATGAAGAGTACTTGTTATTTTTAAATGTTGAGTTAATGTCCTTTATGAACCTGAGCCTTACATAACCGAATCATTTCAATTGTTCTGTTACTTCCTTTTCTGGGCCTTACTATTAGATGACTGAAGATTTCAAATGTTCATTTTCTAAGCCTCGTGGGCAATAATGTGAATGCGTGCTATTTTGATAGCTGATGTATACAAAACCTAACATTTCCCTCTGCTTCATGGAGACTTCATTCTAGTAGACTGCTACAACCCACTGACTTTCAAAATTTAAACTTTTTCTGGAAGCTCAAGTTAAAAGATATGCCTCACTACAAAGACAAATGTCCATTTTACAAATATTTTATTCATTACTACCATGGTTTCTTCAGCAAAGGCATCATCAGGTACAACAGTTTCACTAAATACTGACGGTTTCAAATATTAATTACATGCTTAACTTTAAAGCTCTTTAGATGCTGAAAACATGTAAGAAGAAAATGTGTCTTAAGAAGAAGACAGAAGTATAGATTAAAATGGAACTACACAAAGCTACATCTAAAAATGTACATGAAAAAGAAGAAAGAGTGTTTTGCTTAATTTTCCTCAGTTCTAATAATTTAACATATATTCTATACAATAATTTAACATATCTTATACATTATAATTTAACATATCTTATACATTATAATTTAACATATCTTATACATTATAATTTAACATATCTTCTCCAGTAAATGCTCACTTCACCAACAAAAGTGCTTGAGAAAATGTGTGCTTAGTTTCACTCTACCAGATTAACACACCATTCTACTGTATTAGCACACAGCTCAACTATATTAGCACACCACTACTAGATTAACATTCAACTCCACTGTATTAAGACACAGCTCCACTATATTTACAGAGATCCACAAGATTAGCACACAGGTCTACCAGATTAACACTCAACTCCACAAGATTAACACACAATGCTGCTGGATTAACACTCAAATCTAAATTCACATAAAGCCCTTGTATTTAATACAACTAACACTATGAATGACCAGCTGTCTCACTTCTGTATCATAAAGTGTTAACACCTAACACTATGAATGACCAGCTGTCTCACTTCTGTATCATAAAGTGTTAACACCTAACACTATGAATGACCAGCTGTCTCACTTCTGTATCATAACGTGTTAACACCTAACACTATGAATGACCAGCTGTTTCACTTCTGTATCATAAAGTGTTAACACCTAACACTATGAATGACCAGCTGTCTTACTTCTGTATCTGAGTAGTAAATTTAATGTCCAGTTGTCAATGCCAGTATCAGCATCCTCAAGTGACCTGTGTCTAACTTCACTTGGGATTCAGAGTAGAATTTTGTATGTCTTCTATAGAAGTACATTGCTTGAACAAAGAGAAAATAAACCATATAGAAGATATGTTAAATTATAATGTATAAGATATGTTAAATTATTATATAGAAGATATGTTAAATTATAGTGTATAAGATATGTTAAATTATTATATAGAAGATATGTTAAATTATAATGTATAAGATATGTTATATTATAATGTATATGTTAAATTATAATGTATAAGATATGTTATATTATAATGTATATGTTAAATTATAATGTATAAGATATGTTAAATGATAATGTATAAGATATGTTAAATTATAATGTATAAGATATGTTAAATGATAATGTATAAGATATGTTAAATTATTATATAGAAGACATGTTAAATTATAATGTACAAGACATGTTAAATTATAATGTATAAGATATGTTAAATTATAATGTACAAGATATGTTAAATTATAATGTATAAGATATGTTAAATTATTATATAGAAGATATGTTGGTATTTCCTTTGTTTCAAAGAGTAATACCTTTTTTTTTAAATTAGAGAAGATAGGTTGAGTTCTCAAAATGTCCAAATAGAAGTGTATGAACAAGAAATTCAAACACTTAAAGAACAGGTAAGACTAAAAATGAATCAAACATCAAATTTAAGTTATTATTTAAATATGCTTAAAGTAACATGAATCAAGCCAAGTGATCTAAGCTATTATTTAAATATGCTTAAAGTAACATGAATCAAGCCAAGTGATCTAAGCTATTATTTAAATATGCTTAAAGTAACATGAATCAAGCCAAGTGATCTAAGCTGTTATTTAAATATGCTTAAAGTAACATGAATCAAGCCAAGTGATCTAAGCTATTATTTAAATATGCTTAAAGTAACATGAATCAAGCCAAGTGATCTAAGCTACTATTTAAATATGCTTAAAGTAACATGAATCAAGCCAAGTGATCTAAGCTATTATTTAAATATGCTTAAGTCAACATGAATCAAGCCAAGTTATCTAAACTATTATTTAAATGTACTTCAGTCTGGATGAATTAAACCAGGAAATCTAAGTTATTATTTAAATGTACTTCAGTCTGCATGAATTAAACCAGGAAATCTAAGTTATTATTTAAATGTACTTCAGTCTGCATGAATTAAACCAGGAAATCTAAGTTATTATTTAAATGTACTTCAGTCTGCATGAATTAAACCAGGAAATCTAAGTTATTATTTAAATGTACTTCAGTCTGCATGACTTAAACCAGGAAATCTAAGATATTATTAATTATCTAACAATTAATGGTTTTGTTTGTTTTAGCTGAGGGTCAGAGATATTGAGCATGAAGAGGAAATCTGTGCTTTAAAAGGACAGGTCACGCAAGGGCAAAAGTGAGTAACTTTCATGTTTATGTAAGAGATTAGGGCTCATTTTATTTTTATGTATAATCACAGTAATGTGAAATTATATAGTTGTTATCTAATATTTAGTTTTTCAACTCTTTTATGGGTTTTTTAGTCATTTCAATAGTAGTTTCATTTATATCTTAGATATGTTATTAGTATTATCCACAGACTTGGTAAGGTGGCATTAAATTAGCAATTATCTGCAAGTAAAATACTACAAAAAAATGATGAAACTGGTAAAATGGGGTTCAATACAATTTTTATAATTGTTAAAAAGTTTATTTCCACAGCACATACTATAATGCTGCTTATTTCTTTCCTGTTGACTTAAGACAACACATCCAGGAGAACATAGACCTTATTCGACTCCACAGAGATGTGAAGCAGAAATCTAGTAAACTGCTTATTCTAGAGACCCAGAACTCGGAACTAGAAGAGGTTGGTGTTTGAGTCTTATTGGATGTGATGTGAAACTTGTGCTTAATTAGGAGGATGGAGTAACCAATACTCAAATTAGGACACAAGTCTGTGGCAAAAAAATACTGTTTTAATTGCATTAATCGAGACAACACAATGGCACATGCAGTCCTTCATTTCGGGAAATTCTTACATTTGAAGACATACTTAATACACGAGAGAGGTTGTCTTCTCCAAGATAACAACAACAACAACTTGTATTTGTTTTTATACTGATTATATATTTTTAGTGAAATTATAAAATTATAGGCAGCTTTCAGAATTAAACTGAACCATAGACCTTGGCAAGTTCTGCCCACATGATAATTGACTTTTACAGAAAGTATGTAATGATAGTAGGAAAAAAAAACCCGTCATATTGTTTAATGAAAATGAAACTACACACATTATTTCAGGTTTTGAATCACATTTTGATAAAAAGTAATATTTTATTAATTAAATTAATACAGTGTAAAAGGTAATAAACAATAAGCAATCCATTCTGGAATAATGAAATACACATTAGAATTTAGAAGTATAAACTAGATTTGTAAGGGTACAGACAGATACTTTTTTCTTGGCATTTCGTCAAGCAATTTACATATACATTGCAAAATTGGATTAATTAGATGCCTGACTTCTGATGTTGTCCACTGTAGTCATCCTCCCTCAATTCAGTAATAACTGATATTTCAACTTAGACAAGTTGAGGTGTTTTTATCAGAAAATATTCTAGTTATATATCAGTAGATCTCGTGAACTGTATGTAGCAGTGGTGGGACACTTCGTTAGATCTAGTGAACTGTATGTAGCATTGGTGGGACACTTTGGTAGATCTAGTGAACTGTATGTAGCATTGGTGGGACACTTCAGTAGATCTAGTGAACTGTATGTAGCATTGGTGGGACACTTGGTAGATCTAGTGAACTGTATGTAGCATTGATGGGACACTTCGTTAGATCTAGTGAACAGTGTGTAGCAGTGGTGGGACACTTTGGTAGATCTAGTGAACTGTGTGTAGCATTGGTGGGACACTTCGTTAGATCTAGTGAACAGTGTGTAGCACTGGTGGGACACTTTGGTAGATTTAGTGAACTGTGTGTAGCATTGGTGGGACACTTCAGTAGATCTAGTTAACTGTATGTAGCAGTGGTGGGACACTTCAGTAGATCTAGTGAACTGTATGTAGCATTGGTGGGACACTTCAGTAGATCTATTGAGCTGTATGTAGCATTGGTGGGACACTTCAGTAGTTCTAGTGAACTGTGTGTAGCAGTGGTGGGACACTTCAGTAGATTCAGTGAACTGTGTGTAGCAGTGGTGGGACACTTCAGTAGTTCTAGTGAACTGTGTGTAGCAGTGGTGGGACACTTCAGTAGTTCTAGTGAACTGTATGTAGCAGTGGTGGGAAACTTTGTGTATTGTATTCGATCTAATGTTAGCAACATTAAATTGAGCCAGGTGTTGATCAGTTTGATAAACAAAGTGAAATACAAAATCTTACATACATTTATTTTTTTCAAATGACATAAAAATTTGAAAGATTCAGTTTTTTTTTATAGATTTATGGTAAAACTTTAAATATAATAATATGGTAAATAATCAAAGTAATTTTGAAAATAAGAATAAGAGTGCTATTTATTATAGTACGTATATATTACTAAGAATATTTATTGAGAGATACAGAAATCGTTACAGACTCCAATGATTTGAGCAGTATTAACAAATAATTGTAAGATCCAACTTCTCACTAACTTTAGAGAATTATAAAACAGAAAATATAAGTTACCCTGTGATGTGAGTTTAACTCGGTTAAATAGTTGAATATTGAATAATTATTTTTTAACAGCATTCATAGCTGTTACTTATTTTGTACATATCAGATTTGCTTAACAAATTCAAGTTCTTTTTATTGAAGAAAGAAGCTGGTAACAATTTTTCTGATTCTGTTATTAATACATTAAAATGCGTCTATAATCCCAAACAAATTGGTATTTAATATTCATGATAGAAGGTAATGTCTATTTTCTTAAACCCACACAAACTGGTAAGTAACATTCGTGATAAAAGATATGTTTCTTTGCCGATAGAAATTGAGGATTACGGAATCCAACTTTCAAGAATTACAAAGAGAAGTTGAAACTCTGAACTCACAACTGAAAGAAGAAAGAGGAAGAACTTTCACACTGCAAGGAGAAGTTAGGAAGCTAACAGCAAATCAAAGGGCACTGTCTGAAGTATGTAGTTTCTTGTGACCTAACATCTTGTGTACTTTACAAGACCTAGTGTCTCAAACTTGCATGAATCAAGTGAATCATTTTAGTGCTGTCCTTGAAATTACAACACTGTATCTATAAACATTCTGTTTCATTATTTAGTTTAACATCTTCAATATTCTATTTATATTTACCCATTTCTGCAGCTGGTACACTTATAAATTTGTGCTTTTAAAATTCCTGTATGAGGTATCAGATCATAAATTTTTGTAGTAATGTTGTCCAGTGACAATTCAATATATTTTGCCATAGAGTAAGTCAATTATTTCCTGCCTTCTATCTGTACGTTTCCCTCAAGATGTCAGAGAGGCCTGTACGATAACATCTTGCTGCCATTACAACAAGCACTGCCTGCCTTCTATCTGTACGTTTCCCTCAAGATGTCAGTGAGGCCTGTACGATAACACCTTGCTGCCATTGCAGCAAGCACTGCCAAAGCTGGGGAAAATGCAGATTATTTTATGAATTTTATAGATAGCATTGACTCTGATGGGTTGATGCAATGAACAGTAAAAACATTTAGAGGACTTATACATACCTGACGCAGTGAATGAGTTAATATGGGAAGATCAGTGAGGAATCATTTCCCATTTTTGTTAGGAACTTGTTTTTAAGGTGGAGAATAGAAAGATTTACCAACTTTTTCTCTTGTTTTTCAGTTGGAAGAATGCATTACTGATCTAAGAAATGAAAATAAAGTTTTGAAGGATGCAAATGAAAAACTCATTAACAGGTAATGTAACACGTTTTATATTATGTGTGATAACTTCAAGTATAATACCTAATTCTGTTGAATATTTTCTGATTTTCTGGTACAATGGCTGATTGTTTTCATAATATCTGATTAACTTTTGTATGATACCTGATTGTGTTACATATTATTTGATTACTTTGATAAATGTGTGGCATGATCTGGTGGTTTGGGTGCTCGACTTGCAAGCTGTGGGTCGCGGGTTCGGATCACTTTCACTGAACATGCTCTCCCTTTCATCCATGGGGTGTTATAATGTGATAGTTATTTCCATTATTCATTGGTGAAAGAGTAACTCAAGAGTTGACTAGCTGTCTTCCCACTAGGCTATCACTGCTAAATTAAGGTATAATAACTAATTATGTTGCATATTATTTGATTAATTCTGGTATAATAACTAATTATGTTGCATATTATTTGATTAATTCTGGTATAATAACTGATTATGTTGCATATTATTTGATTAATTCTGGTATAATAACTGATTATG
>NW_013673050.1:0-1365 GCF_000517525.1 Limulus polyphemus | reverse complement strand
ATAATAACTGATTATGTTGCATATTATTTGATTAATTCTGGTATAATAACTGATTATATTGTATTGCATATTATTTGATTAATTCTGGTATAATAACTGATTATATTGCATATTGTTTGATTATTTCTGATACAGTGACTGAGGTTTGAATATATTATAATCAACTGAGCTTAGAACTTGATTACATCACCACATCTGGTCATACTGTTATCTTCTGACTGGGTATCTTGAGATTGGCCCTGCTAGTTAGTTTCCATTGCAAAAGGCTCCATCATAAGGTTATCACATCAAAAGCATGTCAACCTCTGCCTGCTTACTTTTCTTAATCCATTTATTGTACCGAGATGATGGTTCCCAGTACCCATTTCAACAGTTCGATATTTCACAAATCGATAGATAGTACATTCGATGACTTGACTGGTATGTCTTTGTGTCGAATAAAATGAATTCCTGTTTCATTCTCTAGCTGCTTGAGCTATGCAATGGATTAATGGGAGTTATAATTGGAAACCTTGTCTTGGTGAACCATAACCTGGGGTATAATTGGAAACCTTGTCTTGGTGAACCCATAACCTGGGATATAATTGGAAACCTTGTCTTGATGAATCCATAACCTGGGGTATAATTGGAAACCTTGTCTTGGTGAACCCATAACCTGGGGTATAATTGGAAACCTTGTCTTGGTGAACCCATAACCTGAGGTGTAATTGGAAACCTTGTCTTGGTGAACCCATAACCTATGTTATAATTGGAAACCTTGTCTTGGTGAACCCATAACCTGTGTTATAATTGGAAACCTTGTCTTGGTGAACCCATAACCTGGGGTATAATTGGAAACTTGTCTTGGTGAACCCATAACCTGTGTTATAATTGGAAACCTTGTCTTGGTGAGCCCATAACCTGGGTTATAATTGGAAAATTTGTCTTGGTGAACCCATAGCCTGAGGTATAATTGGAAACCTTGTTTTGGTGAACCCATAACCGTTGACCACGTTTCCAGATGGAGAGCCTTCTTGATTATGCTACATACTGTTACTACATGCTGCACATTGCTTATGATAGATAGGATATTACTTATTCAAGGATTTGCTTTGGATGGATCTAGTGATCCAAGTTGGTCCATATTCCATATTAAATACAAGAGGTATCCCTGTCTCAGAAATACTAAATCCTTAATTTGAACACATCTTTATGATCTGATTTTATGAATATCTTGCATCAGAAAAGCGCTGTTGCTTACCTTTCCCCCAAAAATCAGTTTTTGGTGGTGATGTGAGTTTTTGATTTGCATATTCTAAGTTATTTTAATATAATGCACTCAATTCTTTGAAGTCTTTAGTATTATTGTACCAGCATGTTTCCTTG
>NW_013673049.1:37823-40491 GCF_000517525.1 Limulus polyphemus | reverse complement strand
TTTATATTACCCACTGTGCTACGTATAAAGTATGATGTCTTTATATTACCCACAGAGCTACGTATAAAGCATGATGTCTTTATATTACCCACAGAGCTACGTATAAAGTATGATGTCTTTATATTACCCACAGAGCTACGTATAAAGCATGATGTCTTTATATTACCTACTGAGCTACGTATAAAGCATGATGTCTTTATATTACCCACAGAGCTACGTATAAATCATGATGTCTTTATATCACCCACTGAGCTATGTATGAAGCATGATGTCTTTATATTACCTACTGAGCTACGTATAAAGCATGATGTCTTTATATTACCCACAGAGCTACGTATAAATCATGATGTCTTTATATCACCCACTGAGCTATGTACGAAGCATGATGCCTTTATATTACCCACTGAGCTACGTATAAAGCATGATGTCTTTATATTACCCACCACTGAGCTACGTATAAAGCATGATGTCTTTATATTACCTACTGAGCTATGTATGAAGCATGATGTCTTTATATTACCTACTGAGCTATGTATGAAGCATGATGTCTTTATATTACCCACAGAGCTATGTATAAAGCATGATGTCTTTATATTACCCACTGAGCTATACATAAAGCATGAAATCTTTATATTACCCACAGAGCTATGTATAAAGCATGATGTATTTATATTACTCACTGAGCTACGTATAAAGCATGATGTCTTTATATTACCCACTGAGCTACGTATAAAACATGATGTCCGTGTGTCTATTCTGTTTCTCTTCTACTTTGTCGTTTAGGATTTCAAACTGTGCAACAGGAATTAAAAAAGTTTTTATTATGCCTGTTCTTAAACATAATGACTACAACACCGACTTTGTTTTACCGATCAAAATGAGTTCCCTTGGACAGAGTCGGGTAGGGAAAGTTTAAGTTTAAAACCTATTCTTTGCTATCAAGTCTATTTTTTAGACGATTTTAAATGACTGTCGCCGAACGTGTTTTCTGATCGTCATAACTCAGTAAGTTATGTTCAACGAAATCCACATTCAAAACCTAACCTTAAAACTATTTTAAGTAAAAGCCAGTGGGTGATACGTAATGACGAATAATTCGACTTACTTATAGGAGGCCAGGCGTGGATTAACGTGTGGTGTCTTGTATGCTAATCAAAGGGTTCAGGGTTCGAGAAGAGATGCTTCTGAATACTGTACACACTTTTAGCTCTGTGTGCGTTGTAAAAGTAACAGTCACTCTATTTAAAGAACCGAAAAAATAAATGCTTTAGCTGTGGGTTCTGCTGTTTGGTTAGTAGTTCAAAATTAGGAGCTGCTACACCTAGTTGATTATTTAGCGCACGCGCATATAAGGTGCCGTTTTGGTTGAAATTTCCGTTTCCACTCAGGGGAGATACTTTGTAGAACCGAATTTATACCACAGACGTATCTGTGTAACTATCCACAGAGAACACCTTTTAATTTCATTCCCTGTTGGTAAAACATATTACAGAAACTAACACTGAATTTCGAACACACTGAATTAACGAACACACAGTACAGCACCTGTCGAAATGAAAATGCCAAAACCGAAAAAAGCGTCTACGTCAACTGACCTCTTCATCAAATAAGTTAAATTAATTACCAGTTATGTTTTTCGTGTGTCCTTGATATTGTGCAAAACAAGGCAACAACATTTAAAGATCCCGTGGAAAAATAACCAAACTATAAAAGCTCATTTTTACAAGAAATTCGAGAGTCGTTGCAACATTTTCAACAATGATTATGTATGTATGTGTGTGTGACAAACCGTTCGATATCCAACAAGCTTTCGAAACAATTTAACTTTTCCGCGAAGTTTGTTCTTAAAATGTGAATTTTATATTTGCTTATAAATCCACACTTGTTTACAGTATCTGACTGCGTTAAAATTAATATGAGTGTGTTGAAAACACATTCATTAAATACAAATTTTATATTTGCTTATAAATCCACACTTGTTTACAGTATCTGATTGTGTTGAAATTAATATGAGTGTGTTGAAAACACATTCATTAAATACAAATTTTATATTTGCTTATAAATCCACACTTGTTTACAGTATCTGACTGCGTTGAAATTAATATGAATGTGTTTTTAACACATTCATTAAATACAAATTTTATATTTTCTTATAAATCCACACTTGTTTACAGTAACTGATTGTGTTGAAATTAATATGAGTGTGTTAAAAACACATTCATTAAATACAAATTTTATATTTGCTTATAAATCCACACTTATTTACAGTAACTGATTGTATTGAAATTAATATGAGTGTGTTAAAAACACATTCATAAACACAAATTTTATATTTGCTTATAAATCCACACTTATTTACAGTAACTGATTGTGTTGAAATGAATATGAGTGTGTTCAACACATTCATTAAATACAAATTTTATATTTGCTTATAAATCCACACTTGTTTACAGTAACTGATTGTGTTGAAATTAATATGAGTGTGTTAAAAACACATTCAATAAATACAAATTTTATATTTGCTTATAAATCCACACTTGTTTACAGTAACTGATTGTGTTGAAATTAATATGAGTGTGTTAAAAACTCATTTATTAAACACAAATTTTATATTTGCTTATAAATCCACACTTGTTTACAGTAACTGATTGTGTTGAAATTAATATGA
>NW_013673049.1:35608-37504 GCF_000517525.1 Limulus polyphemus | reverse complement strand
CATTCATTAAACACAAATTATATATTTGCTTATAAATCCACACTTGTTTACAGTAACTGATGTGTTGAAATTAATATGAGTGTGTTAAATACATTTATAAATACAAATTTTATACTTGCTTATAAATCCACACTTATTTACAGTAACTGATTGTATTGTAATTAATATGAGTGTGTTAAAAACGCATTCATTAAACACAAATTTTATATTTGCCTATAAATCCACACTTGTTTACAGTAACTGATTGAGTTGAAATTAATATGAGTGTGTTAAAATACATTTATTAAATACATGAAATGAAATAAGACTAAACAATCTCAGGACTCTAATTATTCTCATTTTTAACCCACGTATTCTACTATTTTTATCATTATAATGTATTCTTTACTTTGTAAAATGTTTTATAGAATACGTACAATTACACGAGTTTAAATCCAGCTTTTTACATAGGTGGGGACTGAAATCTCTTACTAGTATTACGTAATCCCCCAAAAATGGTGTAGAATATGTATTTTTCTAAAATTTATTTTCAAAGCAAATTTTGTTTGTTTTTCACATTCTAAAACAAGAATTTATCATCAAATAAATTAATGAATATGAGCTTCGGTGATTTTCTGACAAATATTTTTATAAACAACGCCGCCCTACTGGTCGAAGGTAACATCGACAAATAAAAGTGCACGTTCTTATCGAGCAGAGTTGAATCCCCTCTGTTGCAGATGTCCAGTTATATCATCCATGGTCTCCTGTGTTTGCTGGCTCGTGATTAACAAAAGCTTAGAACCTGCGAGACCTATAAAAGAAGCCTAATAAAAACAAAATTGCTACGCGTAAGAATTCACAAGTACAAAAGGCCACTTTAAAAGCAGAGTGTCTTCTTGCATCAACACGTGCATACACCAGGAATATCCTTACAGGATCTGACAAGAAAGCCAATAATAAACGAAATATAAAAGAAAAGGGGCGTTGACACTAGAGAAATGAACACACGTGTCATAAACATGCTGACCTGTTTGATTGAATATGCGTATATGTGTGTGTGTTTGTGTGTGTGCACTGGTAACTGTAAACGTTCTCTTACTGATACTGAATCTTAACTAGATTCCCTCCCTTCAACCAAATTCACAAATGCGACACGCCCGTATATTTCTACGCCTGTATAAAACAACTCAGGAACATAAAGATTGGAAGTGACCGACACCAATAGTGATGTTACAGACATAATAATTTATTTTAGATAAATAAATAGATATATATTCAAGAAATATCTCTAAACTGGGGTTTCTCTAATCAGTTTAAAAACTTTAAAACGATATCGGTTTACATGAAAAGGTATTAACTGTCACAAAGATGTAGGGTGAGTATGCGTAACGAATTACTTGTCGTATAGCACATGATTACTCAAAAATAATTTAACTCTGAGTAAAGATAGCACATGATTACTCAAAAGAATTTAACTCCGAGTAAATATAGCACATGATTACTCAAAAATAATTTAACTGTGAGTAAAGATAGCACATGATTACTCAAAAATAATTTAACTCTGAGTAAAGATAGCACATGATTACTCAAAAATAATTTAACTCCGAGTAAATATAGCACATGATTACTCAAAAATAATTTAACTCCGAGTAAATATAGCACATGATTACTCAAAAATAATTTAACTCTGAGTAAAGATAAGCATGGATTGTAGCTTATGTTTGTACTTTATAGGTCTTCTGTTTATTTCAGAATTTCGCGAAAACTACACGACAGCTATCTGCGCATAGCCGTTCCTAATTTCGAACTAACAGAGCAGAAGGAAAGTAGCTACCGTATTTTTCGGTGTATAAGACGCACTTTTGTACCCCAAAATATGATGTCAAAATCTGTTTGCGTCCTATACACCGAAGG
>NW_013673049.1:16939-35017 GCF_000517525.1 Limulus polyphemus | reverse complement strand
TCCCCATAATAAGAGTTCTTATATTCCAGAAAATACGGTAGTTAACAATACCCACTGCCAACTCTTGAGCTACTTTTGTCTCACTGAATATTACAATTGTAGCGCCCCCAGTGGCACAGCGGTATGTCTGCAGGCTTACAACGCTAGAATCCGGGTTTCGATACCCGTGGTGGGCAGTGCACAGATAGCCCATTGTGTAGCTTTGTGCTTAATTACAAACAAACATACAATTTTACCGTCATTCTTACAATAGAACCATCGTCCCAAAATGTGGAGCGCGTTTTTTGCAACAACAGGTCACAAACCATGAATCTTCACTTTCACAGTCCGGGCACTAAACTGGCAATCTCTAAAAGTGAAATTTTAAGATATGACAACAATTTTTCCAACACTGGATCTCTTTCACGATGAATATGTGATTTTATCTTTAAGCTACGCATTGTAGAGATTTTAAAATCTAGACATACTAAACTGAAATAACAACCGATTAGAATTTACATTTATCTTTGACCTTCGAAGCTGGACAAGTAAATCCTCAATAAAAAGCCATTTTTCAGCAAAACAGGCAAGGAAAATAACGTGATAAAAATGATGAGTCATTGGCTTGGCATATAGCCCAACAAACTATTGCTGTAAGTTAACCAATAAAATAATAATAAAAGTGACGCCATCAGATATTAATTTCTGGAACCATTTACCAAGAAACAAATCAACAGAAAACAAACTAAACACTCGGAAGAGCTCATCATGCCTTGAAATTAACTTCTACAAATAATATGTAATTGTATGAGGAGAAGTACAACAGAGATGTTTAAAAATGTTCAAACTTATAGAATTAAACTTCCAAGAACCAAAGTTTAAGATGCTTAATTTTCATTAAAAAAAACTTTTCGACTTTTCTCAAATATTTAACACAAACGACCGATGTTTTTTGTTTGTTTAATGTTTTTTTCACCTTAACAAACACTTATATTATTAAACCTACAATTGACATTAAAGGCTATCTAATTACAAGTAAAAGGCTGATGGCGCTTTCGTTTTTCGGGAAGTCTTATTTTATTGGTTAACGTAATATCTTATGCACGTGATCCTTAGCCCTTTTGTATCTCTCGTTTCGTATGTACGTTTGACGAATATTTTTCAATACATTTAGCAAGGATTAGAACTGCTACAGTATTTCACAGAAAGACAATTAACAGAGGGAACAATAATGCCTCTGTTTTTGTTTAACTTGGGGAAACAAAAGTTAGCGCTTTCACAGAATTGGTAACTTCTCAGATTCGAAACTCCCTTAGATTACAGCTATTGATAAGAGTGTGTGTGTGTACCGTATAAAATTTCAAATTCATTTTACTAACAGCAAAAAAAAGTTTAACGTTGTAAAAGACTTTTGTTCACTATATAAATACGCATGTAAGTGTATGGTTTTGTATATCTGTTTTGTTTTATTGACAGGCCTAGCGCTATTGTAGTACACTGGCAATTTTCATTGGGACAATGCTATATTATGTATTAAGTGATATAGCCTATAGGATAGTTTCTTTTAATTTTATATTATCAATATAATGATGTTATAGATTGAATCTACTGGCCTCTTTAGCTAGGACTTATTTTACTTGGTTACATTATCCAATGTAATGGTGTTATGGATTGAATATACTGACCTTTGTAGCTAGGACTTATTTTACTTAGTTATAGTATCCAATATAATGATGTTATAGATTGAATCTACTGGCCTCTTTAGCTAGGACTTATTTTACTTGGTTACATTATCCAATGTAATGGTGTTATGGATTGAATATACTGACCTTTGTAGCTAGGACTTATTTTACTTAGTTATAGTATCCAATATAACGATGTCATGGATTGAAACTCTAAACCTTTGTAACTAGGACTTGTGTCTCATAGAATGGGTACACATGCCACGTTCGTTTTTCAAAATGTTCTGCGCGTATAAAATTAAAATTGCAATTTTTTTACACCCATTCTACTAAACTTGGTAAATAAATGGATATCCCTAAGATTGATGTAACTTTTCAATAACTACTCCACACTAACAGCCAAACAAAAAGTGTTATTTAATTCTGACCACAGTGCTAAACTTTAATGCAACTTGTTAACCTATTACATTTCCTGAAGAGTTAAGTGATAATGTACTTCAGATGCAACAGGTACAAAATATAAATTAAATTAAATTTCGTGTATAATATTTCCTTTACTTTTGTTTGTATTTTCTTTAGAGAAATAAAGGAGACACAGTCTTATATTTCACTCGTGTGAAACTGTTTCCACATGACAAGCAAAATAATTTAAGTAATACAAAATATAAGTAAAACTAGATGTATTTCCGCAGGGTCCCCGAAAGTGTCCTGTTTCAAGAGTAAGTAAAACCAAAATTTAGAATAACAAATATTTTTATTTCTTGCTTTTAAAGTTCATATTTCATAATTCTTCTCGTGATTGCACTGTCATGATATAAAAGACTGTTTAGTATAGATATTATTAATATATTCATTTTGTGAGTGAATATTTTATGATTGTTTAGTTTTGTTCCTAACAAGAGAGTTAAAGGCAATTATTTTAAAGTAAATGTTATGGCAAGTTTAGTTACATAAATCGGTAAGAGTCGTACGTTGTGTTTATAACTCTTTGATGTCGAGATTATAAAACGTTGCGTGAAATGTATTGATGCCGAGGCTATAGCGAGCAGACGATTAAGTAATAATTATTGTACCTTTAACCTTGTACTTCAAAAACGGAAGCATCTACAAGTATCAATGTGATCGATGCAATAACACGTACATAGGAGAAACGGGACGTAACCTAAATTAAAATCAAAGAACATAACAATCCCCATCGCACGTTCACGAACACAGTACAAAGAATCAACATCCAATTAACAACTTTAAAATATATTATACAATGAGAACAATCTTAATAGAAGAAAAATAAACGAAGACGACAATAACTTGATGACGGCCACGCGATTGGTCGAAACATTGTAATTAAGTTAAATAAAAATAAACAAACCATCAAAAACTGTATCTCTGGACTTTTATTTGAAAGTGTATAGTGGATTTCTTCTCTTCACAACGAAAGGGGCCCGGCATGGCCAAGTGGATAGGGAGCTCGACTCGCAATTTGCGAGTCGCGGGTTCGAATCCCCGTCCCACCAAACATGCTCGCCCTTTCAGCGGTGAGGGTGTTATAATGTGACGGTCAGTCCCACTATTCATTGGTAAAAAAGAGTAGCCCAAGAGTTGGCGGTGGGTGGTGATGACTAGCTGCCTTCCCTCTAGTCTTACACTGCTAAATTAAGGACGGCTAGTGCAGATAGCCCTCGTGTAGGTTTGCGCGCAATTACAAAAACAAAACAAACACAACGAAAGGTTATTAGGTTTCTGAGACAATCTTGAGAGGCCGTCTGTTTTTGAGACTGTCCCAAAGGATTGTATTGTTTTTGAAACAGTTGTGTATGGGACAGTCACGAAAGGTTGTCTTGTTTCTGAGACAGCCATTAAAGGTTATTATGTTTCTGGGAGAGCCACGAAAGATATTCTTGTTTATTACGTGGTTAGTACCTTCTCATACAGCGGAACATACTGGTAGTACATTTAGGAGTTTAAAGTAATTATCACTCTATGTCTTATGTTTTACTAGTAAACAATAAAGTTTGATTGTTCGTTTATTTTTAAGCGTAAAACTACATAATGAATTATCGTCGCTGTGCCCCTGGCAGGTATTGAATCCAGATTCTTAGCGATTTTAGCCCGCCAAATTATCGATGAGCCATGAGCTACAAAACCTAAGAATTAACCCTAGAATTACCACTGTGATCCATACGAATCCAGTCGGCTTTTTTAAACACATATTCCTAAACTATTTATGCACAAAGTTGCGTGTGAATACAAAACTCTGTTGATTACAGGGTTTCTAATAATATATATATAAATCGCAATGAAAATTTAAATAGAAATGTCGTCAATATTGAGATTGTCGCAGATATTACTTCTCGGGTTTCCTGTGTACTTGATACATAAAATGAGTAATATCGCCCAGTTTTTGGTTATTTTTTGGACTGAGTTGTGTAACAATTCAGTAACTTGAGGTTTAAACAAAGAAATTAGATTTAATCTGTCCCTATCAACTCCATCCAAAGTTCAGTTTACTCACCATAATATATCATTCTTCAAACGAATTCCTCCATTAGGTTATGAACTAGTTGTTAACGTGCCGGGCTGTGGATCGCAAGACCCAAAAGTCTGACTGCGCGATATGCCGCTGAACAAACTCGACCATTTCAGTTGTGGTCGTGTTAAAATGTGTCGGTTAATCCCGCTTTGGACAATGGGTATTTTGTAATGTTCCACTCCACTTGGTAGGTAAGTAAAGAAGGTGGTTCACAATCTGTGGTATCGATACAAGGACTGGTACCTAGATCTCATAGTCAATTATTCCTTGTTCTGTATGTTAACTCCGATTAAGGACTATTTCTCTGTAGTACAGTTTCCGTTTAAAACAGAAGTGTATGGAAATTGTTCGACTTTCAGCTTGCATCTTGCGGATTTACTACCATGTTGAGTTGATCGCGAGGCTGGATACTGACTAGCATGTTGACATGATCTGATAGTGAATGTTATGTTTTGATGTAGTCATCATTACTGGTATCCAATACATACGGAAATGGTACTTCCCCATGGTATAGTGGTCTATAGTACTTCCCCGTGGTATAGTTGTCTATGGTACTCGCTCGTGGTATAGTTGTCTATGGTACTTGCTCGTGGTATAGTTGTCTATGGTACTTCCACCCGATATAGTGGTCTATGGTACTTGCTCGTAGTATAGTGGTCTATGGAACTTCCCCGTGGTATAGTGTGTCTGGTTCTTCCCCGTGGTATCGTGGTCTGTGGGACTTCCCCGTGGTATAGTGTCTATGGTACTTGCTCGTGGTATAGTGGTCTATGGGACTTCCCCGTGGTATAGTGTCTATGGTACTTGCTCGTGGTCTATGGGACTTCCTCTTGGTATAGTGTCTATGGTACTTGCTCGTGGTATAGTGGTCTATGGGACTTCCTCATGGTATAGTGTCTATGGTATAATGGTCTATGGGACTTCCCCTTGGTACAGTGTTTATGGTACTTGCTCGTGGTACAGTAGTCAATGGTACTTCTACCCGATATAGGGGTCTATGGTACTTGCTCGTGGTACAGTGGTCTAAACAAGTTAGCGTCGACATTTTCCCCTTATCTATTCTCCGAACGTTGAAGTTACCATTATAGCCTTAGCCATAAATCCCTTGGAAATGTTACATCACCGGCAGGACGATAATAAGTTGTCAGGACTTTTCCTAACTGCTTATGTAGACTAGTACTTCGTCCAATAACATTAAATACGTATATTAAACACATGAATACTACTCGAACATCTTTCGACCGCTAGTCTTTAGTTTGGCTATATACTCCGAGGGAAGCTTGTATCGCTTTTGAAAACCTAAATACGTGTGCGAATTGTTCTATATACCGCTTCAAGGCAAATTCATACATTAGCTGCAATAAATCACCATGTTCTTGGATTACCTCCTGTAACGTGCTGTTTAACTCTCTTCACTAACTGTGGTGAGTGATTGGTAGTAGCTGGTCGTGGAGTATCCTGCCATGTTCTTGTATTACCTCCTGTAACGTGCTGTTTAACTCTCTTCACTAACTGTGGTGAGTGATTGGTAGTAGCTGGTCGTGGAGTATCCTGCCATTTTCCTGAAGGAACACGCTTTTTTTTTCTTGTTTTACCACTACGGTTCAACACTACAGATATCTCTTCTATCAAATTGCAAAAGGTTAGTACCTTGCCTGTTTTTATACTCATGTCAGAAAGTCCTGTAACATAACCTTCCAAGAACTGATGACATTTCGGCACCATCATAAGAGGTTTTAACTTTGTAATCATAGACCAAGAGGATGACCTCGGACAGAGTGTTTGGATATAATATTTATTGCCATTGTTTTTGAATAGTTGTCTATATAAAACACCAGGTGAAACAAACACTGGGTCAAAGTTACACATTAAAAGTGTCAGAAAAAAATCGAATTACATAATCACAATCAGATAGGAGTTAGAGGTCAGAGTGAAGCTACATAATCACATTCAGATAGGAGTTAGAGGTCAGAGTGAAGTTACATAATCACAATCAGATAGGAGTTAGAGGTCAGAGTGAAGTTACATAATCACAATCAGATAGGAGTTAGAGGTCAAAGTGAAGCTACATAATCACATCAGAAAGGAGTTAGAGGTCAGAGTTTTCCAAACAAACCTTGGTGTAAAATTTTACTTACAGATGAAGATTCAAGTAAAATATACTTTGAAGATTGACAACGCAATTTTTCTGTAACTCATTAGTTTTTATTTCACGTGCCTGTTGTTGTACTCCGCGTGTTAAAATAGTACATAATCACATTAAGATATTAACTATTCATACAAACATGTCAGCACCTGAAACTTCCTCTATCTACTTATAATTATAGTTTGTCAAGGATGTATATTACTCACCGCTTCCACAAAAACATCTCCGACTTTCTGTTTGGCATCCCAGTTAGTGAGGCGCTGTCGAAGCTCCTCTAAGAAGCTCTCGTGGTGTACGAGAATTTCTGGTATTTGGAGAAAAATTTCATCGACGAGGCTTGGTTCTACCATACCCAGGTACTCAGGACTCTTAAGAGGTTTCATATATTTCTGAAAATAAAATTTATTGATTACAAATTGAACGCTTAGGCTTCTGGAGAAATAAAACTTTTTCACTACGAATTTGATTTTTCCTTTGTTTTTTCACACTTGTGAAAAGTCAGTAGACACGACTAAGTTATGAAACGTTGAAAAGTTAACTTTTGGTGTAGGATTTGTACCAATGATGGGTTAGCCCACCTATCAAAATTTGCATTTCTATTTTACTATAAATTATGATTCTAAACAAGTGTCATCAACTGTTGAAGAGAAGCGCGAGTTTTGATTTGTTTTTAATTATGCACAAAGCTACACAATGGGCTATCTGTGCTCAGCCCACCACGGGTATCGAAACCCGGTTTCTAGCGTTGTAAGTCCGCAGACATACCGCTGTGCCACTAGGGGGCGCGAGGTTCGACAAAAGTTAATAAACTATAAAAAGACGCTTTGCACTTTTTATATTATGTCTGAAAGATGTTTATAGTGATCATCGTGTAATTGGTTAAGATGTAAAAAAAACACTACTGCTTTTAACCTTCAACCTTTAATGCAAATTTCATTCAACAAAAATAAATGAATAACACTAATTGTGAAATATATTCTCCCCACGTCTATTGGATAATACACCATGTGAAATATATTCTCCCAACCTCTATTGGATAATACACCATGTGAAATATATTCTCCCCACCTCTATTGGATAATACACCATGTAACGAAAAAAATTATCCAATGTCACCAGAAAAAAAAATCGAACTGGGAAAAATATTCTCTTCACCTCTTCTGGATAATATATGATGTAAGTAAAAGTGGTCAGATGTAGCCAATGTTACCAGAAAAAAGATCGAATTGTGAAAAATATTCTCCTCACCTCTTCTGGATAATATATGATGTAAGGAAAAATGATCCAATGTTGCCAGTGTTACCAAGAAAGGCGAATTATTTAACACACTGAAGGGAGTAAGCAGTTTTCTCAAGTTAAAAAGTAGGCCTTCTCAAAATTAAAATATTAAAACACCTCTTATTTAGGGCACTTGACTTGTTAATGTAGCACCAAATATACTACAAACTGTTGTGCAAAATTACGAAACACTCGTAAGGTTTAAGAATGATTATTATGCCCCGTTATAATAAAAGTCTAGGTACCACAGCTTCGGACTGTTTCAGTTGTGACACATTAGCTATATTATGTATGCTCTTGAATTAATCCTCACGTTTACTTATTTGCTTAGGCCCGGCATGGCCAGGTGGTTAGGACGCTCGACTCGCAATCTGCGGGTCGTGGGTTCGCATTCCCATCCCACCAAACATGCTCGCCCTTTCAGCCGTGGGGGCATTATAATGTGACGGTCAATCCCACTATTCGTTGGTAAAAAAAGGAGCTCAAGAATTGGCGGTGGGTGGTGATGACTAGCTGTCTTCCCTCTAGTCTTACACTGCTAAATTAGGGACGGCTAGCGCAGATAGCCCTAGTGTAGCTTTGCGCGAAATGCATAACAAACAAACAAACTTAAATACTTACCTATTCCTCACTCCCCTCATATATTTCCTTGCTCTCGAACTTAATTACCTATTCCATCACTCACTCCCTCATTCATCTCACCTATATATTTACTCCCAGATTTAGTTATTCATTCCCTCACTCACTCTCTCTCACTCAATTAGTTACTTATATACTTACTCCCGGACTCACTCTCTTACTCAATTAGTTACTTATATACTTACTCCCGGACTCACTCTCTCACTCAATTATTTACTTATATACTTACTCCCGGACTCACTCTCTCACTCAATTAGTTACTTATATACTTACTCCCGGACTCACTCTCTCCTTCTTAAAGTACTTCTTACTTTAATTAATCATTCATTTGCCAGTGCACTAATCTACTTACCTACTCCCTTATTCCTTCTCTCACTCACTCATTTATTTACTCCCTCTGTCAGTCTCTCATTCATTCACTCAACTACTTCCAGACTAACCACAGGTCACGTCCGCTACATCGAAGACTTCACTTGTAAAACAGTCACATCTAATCCCTCACTTCTAGAAATCTGTAAAAATCCCTACTGTCTTAGATGTAATGAAATGTTTGTATATCTATCAGTTTTGTTATCTTAATAGTTTTAAGTAAATACCCAATGTATTTTTGCCCCTCAAGTATATATATTTAGGTTATTCACACCCGTGCTTTGTTGACTGTAGTTAAGCACAAAGCTACACAATTGGGTTCTCTGTGCTGTTCCAAACATGGGTATCGAAACCCAGTTTCTAGCATTATGAGTCCACAAACTTACCGCTGTGCCACTGAGAGCGACCCGTGCACGATTGATATAGTATATAATAATATACAGTTTGACTGCTCAAATGATAGATGCGTGTAATAATAAAATAATAATAATGTAAGCTGTTAAGTTTAAAATACATCCACCTATTTATCAAGAGAAAGAAAACAAAAATTTGGTTCTTTTGACTTCTTTTACTGTATAGGTGTCGTGATGTATACTTCAAGCGACGGATGTTACAGCATTATACTTTTCTTCCATTTAATTAAATCCTAATCTATCTTAGATCTATTTATATCACAGTAGACCATCAAAATAAGCCATTTTGTGCTTCGATTTAGCGTGATGGTTATCTTTAAAGTATAGTATCGTGGCACGTGATCTTTGCCTTGAAGAGTCAGTCGGCATTTTAGAGAATTAAGTTTGGACATGGCAGCCGATATTAGATAAGAGAGAGATTACGCTTCTCGTTAATTTTTCTTTTTTTACCTGTGTCATATGAAGTCTTTACCGTGGCAACCACGTCAGATATAATGTTAGAGTAATTACAGCGTCTACTCAAAAAAAAAAAGAAATGAATTGTAGTCACGTGGCTAACGTGCGTCTAAAGTGGCGGTGATTGAACTGATCTTTTCAAATAACGATGTATGCACGAAACATGTTACGAGTATTTTCACCTCAGTATCGATAACTTTTTCACTTCCAACTTATTGCTACTTATGTAAATGAGAAACTTTACTATTTAGAGCTACATGGGGAACCATTCATCAAACAACTCCAGTTCGTTACAAATTTGACTTCATTAAGATTAATGATGAGTTGAACGATGAGACGCTTAGGTTCTTCTACCAGAAGTTACCGAGAAGCTGGAGTAGAAAATAGTTAGAAACAAACAAGCAATGTGAAAGTTGTATGGGCGGGAGAACGTACCTCAAATATTCGCTAGGTAAAAAAAAAAAAAAGACGCCGTACTCTCAGTATTTTTAAAAATGTGTGTATCACGTGACCAGTTGAACCAACCAAGTTATATTTATCACCATTTGTGTCTATCCCAAGTATGCGGGATATGGGGTGAGAGGTAAGTTGTTGAGGACATAATGTGTATATTATATGGCATTCAGTGTCCCCAACTCCAAAATCGTTCCTGTGTTTATGTGTGTGAGTAAAAGCTTAAATGTACTGTCGTTAGCAGAGGCGTAACATTATTTTATTGTAAGATAGCGAAGATTCATAAAAACCTTCTAATCAGTTCTGGGTACTTCTTGTTTTATTTTTCGATGCAAGTACGCTGTCGGGGGGAGACAACAAGCGGGACTATTACCCCAGGCCCTGCTGGTGATCCGAACAAGTGGTTTCTGAGGTAGTCGCGAAACCTAAGAGAAGGTTTAGAAAACAAACAAACAGATTCAGTCAGAACTAAAAAAACAGTGATTATGTTGCAATAATAGCACATAATACATATACCTAAATCTATCAAACATATATATACATACGTGTTCATAGATTAAAAAACAAAATTAACAGAATTTATGTATTCTATTTTGATAAAAACCAGTTAGTGACTGTAGTAGCAGAGAGTTAGGCTACTGTATATCTGTACGGGAAAATCGGGAATTGTTATTTTTGCCTACATAGCGCTATATGGGGAATTTATAATATGAGATTTATATGAGTTATATATGCTAATTGTGAGTCTGCTGACTTTAACGCTAGAAACCGGACTTCGATACCCGTGGTGGGCAGAGCACAGATAGCCCATTCTGTAGCTTTATGCTTAACTACAAACAAACAAAGCAAGTCAAGTTTTCTTAAAAGGCAAAAAATACAAAAACTTTAACACGAGGTTTTGTCTATTTGTAATAGAGCAAAGTCACAACGGGTTATCTACTGAGTCTACCGCGGGGAATCGAACCCCGGATTTTAGCGTTATAAGTCCGTAAACTTACCGTCGTCTCACCGAGGGACTCAACGTTTTGTTCGCATCAGGAGCAACACGTGAGCGGGTAAATCGTTACAAGATACGTCTTATGATGTTCGAATGACATAACCATACGGGAAAATACCAGGATGTAGCTTAACAAGAGGCTTCAATTGTGAAGTCAACAAAGCTACTTTTATTTTTCTATTTACTTATTTTTGATTCTCTGCATATGTCTTAAGTGTTAGAATAGTCCTATGTGGCTCAGCTTGTTGAAGGGGGGACTGATATTTTATTCCAGCCGCACCCATAATCCAAAACCTGTTCCCCCTATATGAAAATATTATTTGTTTTGTTGTTATTGTTAAATGCAAAGCTACACAATAAGCTATCTGTGCTCTGCCCACCACGAGTATTAAACCCCAATTTTTAGCATTATAAACTTTTAGGCTACCGATCGGGGGGTGGGATAACGTGTTCTTTTCTTAGGATATTTACCTCAAATCAGGATGGATAGTTTTTAGACTGGTTCTATAAGGAGTTGAACTGGTTGTAGTATTTTAAATTTGTTAGCAATCTTCACCCAAGTTTTCTTAAAAACAGTTGAAACGGATCTAACACAACACATTAACATCAGCAGTGCTGGTTTTAATTAAAACATTTTTATTAACCGAGATTTCAGAGTAAACTTTTAGAAAAAACGCATTTTCACAATATAACAGCTATAAAATATAACGTTAAAAAATATATATAATATCAGTGTCAGGATTATATCTAACATAATAACATGATCTATTGAAAGGATTTTCTCTGGTTAACTGTTTACTGAAAATAGATACCTTAGATTGCACTTTGGAAAAAATGTATTTCTCTCCCAGAGTAAACGTATAACTATTGATGCTGTCAGGGCATAAGTAAGATATTTATTTCTTTAGTTTCATGATAAATATTCAAATGTAACTTTCCAGTTTTCTTTTAATTTCAAACTAAAACGTTTGAGAGCTTGTGTGGGTAAGAAAATCAAGTGAAATTTGCTTTATTTACGAGACCTGACATGGCCTGGTAGTTAGGGCACTCGACTCGCAATTTGCAGGTCGCGGGTTCGAATCCTCGTCACCGAACATGCTCGCCCTCTCAACCGTGGGGGCGTTATAATGTGACGGTCAATCCCACTATTCTTTGATTGTTGTTTGTTATTAAATACAAAGCTACACAAAGGGCTATCTGTGCTCTGCCCATCACGGGTATCGAAACCCGGTCTCTAGCAGTATAAGTCCACAGACATACCACCGTGACATTGGGAGGCCTATTCGTTGATAAAAAAAACTGGCGCTGGGTGGTGATGACTAGCTGCCTTGCCTCTAGTCTATTACTGCTAAAATAAGGACGGTTAGTGCAGATAATCCTCGTGTAGCTTTGCGCAAAATTCAAACCAAACTTAATTAACATTCACAAACATCTACATATTTCCGACTGCATTTCTAAATTATGTTTTGCTTCTCAAATACACTGGGCTATTTTTCTTAAACTGCAAAATGTTATGAACATCTATAGTTGCTAATATCTTTATGGATACGTGCCAACTTTATTTTGTGGACATGCTCATGGCGATCCGATTTGTATTAACAGCCGGTGGAGCTACTGAAGATAATTTTGTGTACGATATTTTCAACGTTTCATACAACACTGAATACTCTTCATCAGGCGAAACAAATTTAGGTGAGGCACTTCTTGATATGTGAAATAAGTATCTTCAAGAAACCAGTCAACAAATAAGTTTGGGCGTTTAATCTTATCTTAAAACAAATTTCAGGCCTGACAAATATTTCTAGGATCATGATAAAAATAAGTAGTACTAACAAAGCAAGTTTGTTGAATATGCAAGACTATTTAGTGTAAGAATTGTTATTTAGTTCATTTAGTGATCTAATATTTAATAATTATTTAGTTTTCATAACAAGAGTGTTAAAAGTAATTATTTTAAAAGTGATAGTTATGACAAATTTCGTTAAGTATCTCGGTAAGAGTCGTACGTTGTATGTGTAGTTCAATTGTTGTAAATTGACGTTACGTTACTCGAACCTTCTATATTTTTCTCGTTGCCTTAAGTGAGTATTGTTACATCATAGCGTCTCGTAGTTTAGAAAGTTCTAGGCCTCAGTTGGGCAATATATATATATATATATATAGGCGATAAAGTCAGAAAAGGTTAAATTAAGGAAAGTGAAGTTAGACTGCATGATTGTTAGTTTAGCTGTAACGGACAATTTATAAAATGAGAGTTTAACAGAGATAAGAATAATAATTTGTCTTGTCAAAGGATGCTCTAAAATAATTGAACTAGCCTGTGTAGACTTTGACAAAATGGAAACAATTATTTAAAGTTCTGGATACAACTGTGGTAACCCACGGGGTAATGTAAGTGAATTTATCGCAGATTGTGTAGTAAGGAACAGAGTAGAGAAAAATAATTCGTCTTGTCAACTAGATTCTAAAGTAATTGAACCAGCCTGAGTGGACTTTTGACAAGAAAAGAGAATTATTTAGAGTTTCAGATAGAAATGTAATATCCTTGTTTGACTTGTTTTGAACATATTATTTTAAAACAAGTGGATTGTGTGCTGTCCGTTTATTGTTTGAATTTATCGCCAACAAGTCACACACACACGTACTGTTAGAGAATCCCAGCCCATACTCAAAAACCTGACAAAGTTAAGATGTGGAACTAATAGTTTTACTAACTTTCCCAGTTCAGATTTTGCTCACTCCTGGGATAGAGTGCGTTTTAATACTCCTAGATGTAAGCTTTGTAGTTCAAGTTAATTAAACAAACTGTGAAAAAATTTACTACATGGTCCTTTAAGTTGTATTAAAACGACCTTGATTATGTAAATCAGCAAGTCATATGACAAACAGCCGATATAAAGTCGATGTGGAACAGCATGTATTGTAACTAAATTTTGACGTTTGGCGTTACATAGTTAGTGGGCCCGGCATGGCCAGGTGGTTAGAGCGCTCAACTCGCAGTCTGCGGGTCGCGGGTTCGAATCCCCGTCACACCAAATATGCTCGCCCTTTCAGCCGTGGGGGGGGGGCGTTATAATGTGACAGTCAATCCCACTATTTATTGGTAAAAGAGTAGCCCAAGAGTTGGCGATGAGTGGTGATGACTAGCTGCCTTACCTCTAGTCTTGCACTGCTAAATTAGGGATGGCTAGCAGATAGCCCTCGTGTAGCTTTGCGCGAAATTCAAAACAAACAAACAAACATAGTTAGTGTGGTGGTACCTTTCAGGCAAGGTATGTCATATCCATTTCCGACACGAAGTATTTTTACATTCAGATCATAAAAATGTGTTCATATTGGGATTTAGAATTTCCAAGTAGGTGATATCCCTTGTAGTTAATGTCATTAGAAAACAAAGGAATATGGATCAACTTGGGACGAGAGGACCATCCAGAAAGAGCCTTGCAAAAACTTGTTTCCCCGTCGGAGGTAAACAAATAGCGGCGTCTTGTAGCAGGTGAGAATACACAAACATAAAACATAATAATCAGTGGCATAAATCTTCCACGTGCTTCATATAACAGTACAAACAAAATCAAAAAGGATTTCCGTTTGGAAATGAGGCTAACAGGGTATGGATTCACCAAGATAACTCTTACCTCAGCTACGAATGAAACGAATATTCAAGCTATTTCATAAAAGACAAACTGGTCAAGTCGCTAGACGTGGCACCTATAGGACTATTGAAATGGGTGCTGGGGAACTGTCATCCTCATGCACTAGATAGCTTAAGGAAAGAAACATGACGGCCATATGACGGAGCCTTTCACAATGGAAACTACACAATATGACTGTTGTCAAGATGCACAGTCGTCGGATATCGCATGACCGGACCTGACGACATGAATTGTAACGACAATGGTAAGACTATAAAATTGTACTCAATCATCTGTATAAACATTACCGCATGATCAAACAGAAAGGTGAAGGCTCAAAGTTTCTTTTCTAACTTAACATTTTAATTGATTATTTGGTGTTTATTTTCATAGATATTTTTCTAATTTTTTTATGTGATCGGGGTATAACCGAAATAGTATTTCTAAAATTATTACTTCTGTAGTAACTTGGAGCGTTTCTTATTCTAGTAAAACAGAACTCGGAGAAAGGGGATAAATGAAGAAGCGGAAGAAATAATATCGCACCTATTCTTTCTAAATAATATTCGAATTTGTGCAAATGCTTGGACGGGCTGATTCTAATAATTTGACAATGTGTGATAAGTTTGTTTGATCTAAAGCTATCTGCTAAGTCCACCGCGGGAAATCGAACCCCGGACTTTAGCGTTGTAAGTCCGTCAACTTAACGCTGTCCCACAGGAGGACATGTGTAGTAAGTAAGAAGTACTGTCATTCAGCCATAGATCAAAAAGAACAAAAGCTAAAGCAATGTCAATTAACCATAGATCAAAAAGAACAAAAACTAAAGCAAAGTCATTTAACCATAAATAAAAAAGAACAAAAGCTAAACCAATATAATTTAACCATAGATCAAAAAGAACAAAAGCTAAAGCAATGCCATTTAACTATAGATCAAAAAGAACAAAAGCTAAAGCAATGTCAATTAACTATAGATCAAAAAGAACAAAAGCTAAACCAATATCATTTAACCATTGATAAAAAAACTAAAGCAATGTCATTTAACCATAGATCAAAGAGAACAAAAGCTAAAACAATATAATTTAACCATTGATAAAAAAACTAAAGCAATGTCATTTAACCATAGATAAAAAAGAACAAAAGCTAAAACAATAAGCTTTTGTTCTTTTTTATCTATGGTTAAATGATATTGGTTTAGCTTTTGTTCTTTTTTATTTATGGTTAAATGACATTGCTTTAGTTTTTGTTCTTTTTTATTTATGGTTAAATGAAAAACAATATCATTTAACCATAAATAAAAAAGAACAAAAACTAAAGCAATGTCATTTAACCATAAATAAAAAAGAACAAAAGCTAAACCAATATCATTTAACCATAGATAAAAAGAACAAAAGCTAAACCAATATCATTTAACCATAGATAAAAAAGAACAAAAGCTAAACCAATATCATTTAACCATAGATAAAAAAGAACAAAAGCTAAACCAATATCATTTAACCATAGATAAAAAAAGAACAAAAGCTAAAACAATATAATTTAACCATAGAACAAAAGTTCACAAACTCCTGTATTAATTGTCTACATAAAAATAGCCGTACAAAATAAAATACTGCCGCATCTTTAAAAAGTAGATATTATTAATTATTCATATAAAACTAAAGGTTCCAACGGCAATGTTATTATAGTTATAAGGGTGGTTTAATGGAACATCATAAAGTTTTAACCGTGGGTTGCAGCTTGCAAAAGAAGTGCTGTTAAATTCACGTCCCTAACCGATACATAATTACAGCAGTGCTATAGTATTATCTATATGTAATATATACCAACGTACAGCACGGTGTAGTTACAGTATTAAAACAGCAGAATAATGTAGAAACGCATTAGACTATTGTATATTTACCGTTGGCAACATCTCTGCCAGTGTTTCGACCGTTAAAATACAGTACACGTTTCAACAGTGTATCGTTAAGTTGTACGAAACATGTTTTGTGTATCAATACAAATGACCTTGACATCGTGTAAGATATTTTTATCATCTTAGCTAGTTTGTGGGCAGTAAAGTGGATTTATTTCCAGTGAACACGCAAGTTAGTGTAGGTGAATTCGAGACACGCGTTATTTTATCAATCATTAAAAATGAAATTCAACAATCAATGACTTCATATATAGTGGGCCCGGCATGGCTAGGTGGTTAGGGCGCTCGACTCGCAATTTGCAGGTTGCGGGTTCGAATCCCCGTTACACTAAACATGCTCGCCCTTTCAGCCGTGGGGGCGTTATAATAGTGACGGTCAATCCCACTATTCGTTGGTAAAAGAGTAGCCCAAAAGTTGGCGGTGGGCGGTGATGACTAGCTGCCTTCCCTCTAGTCTTACACTGCTAAATTAAGGACAGCTAGCGCAGATAGCCTTCGTGTAGCTTTGCGCAAAATTCAAAACAAACAAACAATCATATAGTGATGTTATTTAAACAGTATTTTTATATAAGAAGAGATAGAGGCTCGTTAGATAAGAAGCTATTTTCCAAACCGAAAATGTTTCCCAAATTGTAATTATTTACACTTGCTCTCATCCCTCTGGTCGGAAGCTCTAAATTATGTATGGCTATGTCCGAATATCAAGGTCACTGACCTGGTCAGTTATAGCATGAGGAGCGGTTTAGGTTTGAAAATACCAAACGTTAAATCATTGTGAAAAAAATATCAAACGATGAGTTGTAAACTTGACATTTTATTAGTGTTCACTAATGTTATGCTGCCTACTGAACAGTTTGTGTTAATTGAATCGTAACCGTTAAACAACAGATATTTTCAAAGCAGCTTTTCTTGAGAAATCACCTAATATATAATTTAATTGAAGAGGCCAATCAATATCCGCCACGCAATTCCAACATGACCAAATTCTGACACCAGAAAAGCCCCCTCCCCCACATAGTAGCACAGCGGCATATCTGCGTACTTACAACGCTATAAATCGAGTTTCGATACCCGTGGTGGGCAGTGCACAGATAGCCCACTGTTTTTATTTTCGCTTAACTACAAACAAACAGACAGACAGACACCAGAAAAATCGAAAACTGTCTATTTCACTACTAGGGATCTACAAGAATGTATCTTTGTCCCAAATCCCATGTAAGTGAATTGTTCACGAAAACTTCAAATTGAAAAATTGTAAAATTGGCTATATCTCTCTTTGGGACCTGCAAAAAGTAGTTTTGTACCAAATTCCATGTAAGTTGGTCAAAATAAGACTAAGTACTTGACCAAAACTCCTAGAATTAAAGGTTTATTTAACCTAAAATGACAAAAATGGGTATATCTCACATTTTTGTAAGTATTTTTGTACCAAATCCCATGTAAATTTCCCGAAATATGGTGGAGTAATTTTCAAAAAACCCTACAATTATACTTTTGGGGTATCTTAACCCTTCTACAATTACTAAAAATGGGTAAATCTACCATTTTTGTTTGTTTGTTTTGTTTTGTTTTTGAATTTTGCGCAA
>NW_013673049.1:11394-15939 GCF_000517525.1 Limulus polyphemus | reverse complement strand
AAGAGGGAAGACAGCTAGTCATCACCACCCACCGCCAACTCTTGGACTACTTGGAATAGTGGGATTGCCCATAATATTATAACACCCCCACGGCTGAAAGGGCGAGCATTTGTGGTGTGACGGGGATTCGAACCCGCGACCCTCAGATTGCGAGTCGAGTGCCCTAACCACCTGGCCATGCCGGGCTGCTAGTATTATTAAATTATTTAAATTAAATTAAAATATTATTATCTGTATAAAGTTTTTTTTTCATTTGGTTTACAAACGCACTCTTCTCTGGTATTTTCTCGCTCATAAAAAAAATAAAAAAGCTCCCCCAGAGGCACAGCGGTTCGTCTGCGGGCTTATAACGCTAGAATCCGGGTTTCGATACTCGTGGTGGGCAGAGCACAGATAGCCCTTTGTATAGCTTTGTGTTTAATTACAAACAAACAAACAATAAAAAATATATACGATTATATATCTCAATTAGATTTCAGGATTTAAAATGCTCATTTTTCAATATGAATTAACAGAATGCTATTTCCATTTCTCACACTTATATATGTATATATATATATGTATATTCTCCATCCTCTTACTAATTCGTCCAATCAACAAATTATAAATAGGAAGTTCCAACTAACAGAGGAGAAATGTTGAACACTGACTACAATTTCTGTTCTATGAAATCATATAGAATGTTTTGGTAATAACAGAAAATATTCTTCCTCATCTTTAGATGCACGTTTTGGGGGAATACGTTCAACATGATTGGAAAGGAATTGTCAGCTGTAAGAAACTGTATTTATGTCACAGGCTCTACGCGAATCATGCTTTCATACTTAATATAATGAAACAAAATTCGTTGAACGTCAAACTGAATAAAGTTCCAAATTGACTGAAGTAGATACAAAAAGTAAAGCGCGTTAAATTTCATTTTTTTAAACCTATTCTCCATTTTTTTTTACAAAAGGACTTTGTAGATAATGAACCTTTAAGTGAACATCGAATCAGTCATTCAGAATAATTATGATGAAGCCTAGATGAAGCTTCGTAGTTTAAATAACAATGATTCTGAGGGTCTAATGTTAAATATATAAGAATTAAACTTACAAACTGGTGGTGTATCGAGATGGGATAGCGTAAGCTTACGGTCTTACAACGCTAAAATGCGGCGTTCGATTCCATACAGTGGACATAGAAGATAACCCAATGTAGCGTTACTATAAAACAAATAAACAAAATGGTGCATGAAGGCGAAATTTTGTTCATTTAACATATACAGTTTTCTAGTTTTTAGTTATTTTAAAAGCTTTAGATTTCTTAAAGTGCCCTTTTTCTTCTAATGTAATTTTTTTTCCCGTTACACAATTGTATTTTGGTAATTGATTTACTCAGAAATAAGTAAAAGCCAAAAAAATAGAGTAGTTTTTAAAAACTGTTTCAATCTTTAATGATGACGGAAAATCTTCCAGAACTGGTGGAGCATGATTAATTTTCCAAATGTTCCGCAACATTTCCCATGCGCATGATGGCGTAGTTGTTAACGTTGTATGGTTCGGTCGTATAAAGAAGAAAGCGATTCGGAAGCGAACGTTTGCCTTTGTTTTATTTAATGATGCATTTTTATGAGGTCGGAACTTATACATTTTTTTGTAGTTTTTATCGAATATTTCTGTCTCTTAAGTGTTATTTGTTATTCATATTTGAATGTATTCAAGAGGCAGAGAAAAAAAGGGTTAAATATGGATCAAAGTGTCATAATCTTTAGTTACTGCATCAGTTTTTAAAATTATCAGGCACGTGAATTATAGTGAAAGTAATTAATTAATTTGTACTACTTTAGTGTATTTGTCTGTATCTGTGGTGGGGGATCATTTGATGTATGGAAAACTCAAATACACTTTTAAGGTACTGTTGGATAAGTTCACATGAAGTGCAAAAACAAAATATATAGTAATTGGCTACCATATGAAGATTGTTTCTGTGTGTGGTAGCACGTTGGGGTACACTCAAGTACAATTAGGAGATTATATGTAGGGACGTTTGGTCCAATTTGAGGTGTATTGATTCAGTTTAAACCCAATACAATTTGCTGCACCTTAACATCATTAGTACCCCCCTTATTGTTTGTTTGTTTGTTTGTTTTGAATTTCGTGCATGGCGGTGGGTGGTGATGACTAGCTGCCTTCCCTCTAGTCTTACACTGCTAAATTAGGGACGGCTAGCGCAGATAGCCCTCGTGTAGCTAAACTCTTGGGCTACTCTTTTACCAACGAATAGTGGAATTGACCGTCACATTATAACGCCCCCACGGCTGAAAAGCGAGCCATTGTTGTTTGTAAATGTGTGAGATCTGTAGAAAAGTATTTTTGTTCCAAATCACATGTAAATTGACCAAAACCTCAAAATTATACTTTTTGTGAGATCTGACCCCCCCCCTAAAAAGACTAAAATTAAGCAAATCCATTGTTGTTGTTGTTGTTTTTATGCTAATGGGTTGGGCGCATGAAAATTTATACTTATGCAAATTTTGATCTTGATTGCTGTAAATATAATTGCAGAGGAATCCAAAATATACTTCTGGGGTTGTTTGACCTTTGATCCCATACAATCCTTTAGAAGGTCTAACTAAATCTAAAAAAAAAATGAAAAAGGCATCTGGGCGTATTGGATCATTTCCGAGTGAATCCGCCGAGAAATGAAGAAATAGCGGTCGATTAAAAATGTGTGGAAGAAGGACCAATAGAAAAGCAGTGTGTGTCTCTCTGCGGAAATATAATTACCTGTGATTGAGCTTATGTTATTGTTGCAACTTTTGAACTTTCCAAACTTAAACACGCACACAAAGATATATATATTTGGCATACCTGTATATTAGTTAATTTTTTAGTCTATAAAAATGACAGTATTATTATTTTGTTTGAGAATTTTTCTTAGAGGTACGGAAGGGCTATATAGTCGGCCTTAATTTTGAACTGATAGCCCAGATGGGCGGTAGCTAGTCAACAGAATCCAGCGCTAACTCTTGAGTTACACTTGTCTGATCGGATAATGGGATTTAACTGTCACTCTTATCATGCACCTATCGCTTTTCTGCGTTAACTGGTCGGGAACCCTGAATCCTCGAATTCTCAGCCCAGACATGCTAACCACCTAGGCCACGCCCGGCCTCGGAGAGACAACATAAATGTCTTCAAAGATGAAGACAAAATACGTTTTATTGTGGAGAGAAGCCCTATGTAATAAAAATCATTACTAATCATCAATTATTTCAAAACTATCCCCAGTATAATTCTGCTCTTGTCACTTTGTTGCTAAGCCTACTCCCTGTCTGCCTCAACCTGTGTATCAGGAGGGTGTAGATCCAGCCATTATCATACAAATTAGCCAATTTATTGAGAAAATAACCACTAGGTGACTTAAAACAGACATTAAAAGATCCGAAACAAAGCTGAAGGGAATATTGTGCTTGTCAATTACAGGGTAAGTCCCCTATTAACAAAAAGCTATCAGCAGTAATAGGCCTTGGTGTGGTTTGTGTAACAGCGATCCCTTTCATGCAAAGAATTTTCAACGCCTCTGATGTACAGTAGAGCTATCCTGTATATACAATTTCCCCTGTAGTTCAATTAACTGTATATATTCACATATAGGGGACATATTAGAAGTATTTAGTGGTATCAGTATTCTCATCCATGTATCCTCGCGTGTGAATACGTACATACAACGGTATGCGAATCTCTCGCTGTGAAAAACAACCAACAATTTCAAATATTTATTTACTTGGTGGAACTTGAAGACTATAACCTTGAGTGGTTCTGGTCACATGTCAGTAATAGTGTTAGTATCATACAACAGACGTGTCAGTAATAGTGTTAGTATCATTCAGCACACGTGTCAGTAATAGTGTTAGTGTTGTTCACCACACATGTCAGTAATAGTGTTAGTGTCATTCAGCACACGTGTCAGTAATAGTGTTAGTATCATACAGCGCACGTGTCAGTAATAGTGTTAGTGTTGTTCACCACACATGTCAGTAATAGTGTTAGTATCATTCAGCACACGTGTCAGTAATAGTGTCAGTATCATACAGCACATGTGTCAGTTAAAGTGTTAGTTTCATTCACCACACATGTCAGTAATAGTGTTAGTATCATTCAGCACACGTGTCAGTAATAGTGTTAGTATCATACAGCATACATGTGTTAGTAATAGTGTTAGTATCATTCACCACACGTGTCAGTAATAGTGTTAGTGTCATTCAGCACACGTGTTAGTATCATTCAGCACACGTGTCAGTAATAGTGTCAGTATCATACAGCACATGTGTCAGTAATAGTGTTAGTATCATACAGCATACATGTGTTAGTAATAGTGTTAGTGTCATTCAGCACACGTGTTAGTATCATTCAGCACACGTGTCAGTAATAGTGTCAGTATCATACAGCATACATGTGTCAGTAATAGTGTTAGTATCATACAGCATACATGTGTTAGTAATAGTGTTAGTATCATACAGCACACATGTCAGTAATAGTGTTAGTGTCATTCACCACACGT
>NW_013673049.1:4692-10447 GCF_000517525.1 Limulus polyphemus | reverse complement strand
GCATGTTTGGTGTGACGGGGATTCGAACCCGCGACCCTCAGATTGCGAGTCGAGCGCCCTAACCACCTGGCCATGCCGAAGCCCTAACAAAAGTGACAAATAATAGTAAAAGCACACCATTTTATCACGTAGTCTCTTTTCGGAAGCAGCAGTTTGAACAGAAGTCAAAGTAAACGCATACACACGGAGGAAGACAAATGGAGAACCTCCCTACATAACCTTGACATTTAAAACTTCTTGCTTGCGATGTTTTTGATGAGCTACTTGTTTATCCTGCCATCATATGTTGTTGAATATAAACTGTCATTTTCGTATGCCAAGTTCAAAGCAATAAGGCGATCAGATCTTTCATACTTTTAAGCTTGATGATAATTGAACGTTTTTTATATTATTGATCTATTGAAGTGAGCAGGGCTTATTGGTCCACTGATTTGGTTTGGTTTGGTTTGAAATTTCGCGCAAAGCTACACGAGAGCCATCTACGCTAGCCGTCCCTAATTTAGCAGAGTAAGACTAGAAGGAAGACAGCTAATCATCACCACCATCCGCCAACTGTTGGGCTACTCTTTTACCAACGAATAGTAGGATTTACCGTCACTATTATATAGCCCCCATGGCTGAAAGAGCAAGCATGTTTGATGGGACGGGGATTCGAACCTGCGACCCTCAGATTGCGAGTCGAGAACCCTAACCACCTGGCCATGTCGGGCCTATATTGGTCCATTAGAGTGGATTGGTGTTATTGGCTATTGAAGTGTGTAGAGCTTATTGGTCCATTGTAATGAGTAGATATTATTGGCTATTGGGTGTACAGAGCTTATTGGTCCATTGTAGAGGACGCATGTTATTGGCTATTGAGTGTTCAGGGCTTATTGGTCCATTATAGTTGGTAGATCTTATTGGTTATTGAGTGTGCAGAGCTTATTGGTTCATTATAGTGGGTAGATCTTATTGGTTATTGAGTGTGCAGGGCTTATCCAATGGAAAGTCCAAGTCTTATTGTTTATTAAAGTAGACTTACATGACTTATTGGTCTATTAGAATGAACAGGGTTTACCGTTTCATTGGTGTGAATACAGCTTATTGGTCCATCAAAGAGGGCAGGATTTATTGGTTCATTGAAATTGAAAGGACATTTTGGTCCATTTCAGTGTATAACGCGTATTAATACATTATGGTGGACAAGGCGTACTGTTGCATTGAAGTGAGTAGCATTAATTTGTCCGTTATAGTAAGACAGAGCTTATGTAATGAAATGATATTTTATGAATCTAGTGTTCGTAATTTTTGTGTTGGTACCTTAATCCAGGATTAACGATGATGCTCTTCAGAAAATGGTTATAATATATTCGTGTCACCGTAGATCGAATCCTATGACCAAATCAATGTTGGGTCAGTTGACTGCACAATGAGAAAGGAAGGTTGTGAGCATCAAATGTTGTATTTCTGCTGAAATGTCACGTGGGGTCGATCTTAGCCTAGGTTAATATACCACAAAAATGCTCTCTGCACTTTGGAGCCGCGAATATGCTATAACAGTGATGATCGAATCCAACTATTCGGTCGGACAAGAGAAGACCAAGAGTTGGCGGTGGGTGTTGTTAACTAGCCGCTTCCTTCTAGATTATCTATTAAAAATTAGGGACGACTATGCACAAAATGACCTTTGAATAGCCTTGCGCGAAAATTTTAAAACAAAAAGTTGGCGTGGACGTTCATAAAATGTTGCAACAATCCTTGACTAATTAAATAAAGCGCGCAATTGTAAGAGTTTGGCTGATCTATATAATCAATGAAAACAACTGCATTCCGAAGTTTGTTATCGCAGACCAATTACATTTGATCAAGATTACTGCAAAGAATCTATCCACTCTAATGGACCAATAAGCTCTGAACACTCCAATAGCCAATAAAACCTACCCACTACAATGGACCAATAAGCTCTGCTCACTTAAACAGTCAATAACATCAATCCACTTTAATGGACTAATAAACTCTGGGAATAAATGAAAACTTAACGGTAGTGTAAATGAAGCATTAAATGGTCTTCCTTATTATACTTTAGGCGAAAATATGTATCAAAATTGTTCAAGGGTAGCTGGGATTAGGCTTAAGTAACTTTGTTGTCGACAGCTATAACCTACCATGCATGACAAACTGCAAATCAGAATAGTTGCTTCAAGTGTAAACACCTTTACTGCCAGAGCAATGAGCTGAATCCACCTTTTGATGCTCAAAAAATAAAATTACACCATTCTTCAGTTTATACTCAAACTGCTACGTCCTTTGTTCAAAAAGATTTGTGTTAAACATTTTATTTTCAAATATACTTATTGAATCAGTACACTTAGGCATTTTGCCTGCTTAAAATAAAAACAAAATTGCTAAGGACAGATTGAAAACTAATTGAAATTTGTGTGAACAATCTCTTGTACAGTTATGCTAGCAAATAAAATGTAGTAAAGAAGGATAAGGTGTGACCTTTAAATAGCAGAACTTACTGAAAGGGTTGCAGTGAAGGAGGATAAGGTGTGACCTTTAGATACTAGAACTTACTGAAAGGGTTGTAGTAAAGAAGGATAAGGTGTGACCTTTAAATAGCAGAACTTAATGATAGGGTTGCAGTAAAGAAGGATAAGGTGTGACCTTTAAATAGCAGAACTTACTGAAAGGGTTGCAGGAGGATAAGGTGTGACCTTTATATTTCTTTACTGAAACCTCTTCAGTAAGCTCTGCTATCTATGTAAAAACAATTGACGCCATTTTCATCGTTTGTTTCTTAACAATATTTTAGTTGTGCCACTAGTACGGAGTTGTGTGTAATGTATTGTTACTCAATGGGCTATCTGTGTTCTGCCCACCATGGGTATCGAAGCCCGGTTTCTAGTGTTGTAAGTCCACAGACATACCGCTGTGCCACTGGGGCGCGTGTGTATTGTAGGCTTTAATATTCTTCAAGTCCTTCAAAGTGCATGCTACACTATTTTTGTAATCCAGTCACGTACACAGTTTCTAGTAATGATTCAAACGAGACTTGTCATTACCATGTTATAATGCAATGTTTTCAGTCGTGACAGTTTTATTAAAATACAGTGTTACACCAATACGGTGTTCTAACAATAGTATATTATACTGACACGTTATCATTAGCGATATACCCTAAGTTTAACAAAATGTACATACAACATGGGTAAAAAAACATTACTAATTGCAAGCTTTTGAAGTCAAACGCAACTATTACTAACAGACCATTGAAAAAGTTCATAATGCAACCGTTCAAAGCTCATCTAACAAGTGTTTATATATACATAAATAACGGGGTGTTATACGAAAATAGTATTGTCAGTATCAAGTGTTAACCTGGGAAGTCACAATTCACCACAGACGGCAACTATTGTACTATTTTTCACTGGAATGCCACACTTTGCTATACAACATTAGTATTTTCAGTGTTATTAAGTATACAACATTAGTATTTTCAGTATTACGTATATAGCCAGGCAGTACGATAGTTTCGATTCACCATGGACGACAGAGCATTGAAATAATGTACTAATGTTCCTTAAGTTAATGATGTAGCCAGCGTAGGTCCTTATTCATGATGAAACAAAGCTTAAAATGGGCATCGAATGTCTTCCGTTGACGACAGGATTTTCTGAAAGGGTTTCTTTAAAGAAGGATAAGGTGTGACCTTTAGATAGCAGAACTTAGTGAAAGGGTTGCAGTAAAGAAGGATAAGGTGTGACCTTTAGATACCAGAACTTAATGAAAGGGTTGGACCACTTTGTAACTCTAGTAAAAACTAGTACATTACTTCAACGTTCTGTTGTCCATGGTCGTACTACCTGGCTTAATATTTAATATTGGCAATACTATTGTTTTATGCTTAATACTAACAATATTATTGTTGTACAGCAATGTGGGACCACTTTGTAACTCTAGTAAAAACTAGTACATTACTTCAACGTTCTGTTGTCCATGGTCGTACTACCTGGCTTAATATTTAATATTGGCAATACTATTGTTTTATGCTTAATACTAACAATATTATTGTTGTACAGCAATGTGGGACCACTTTGGAGCTTCAATATAATAATTTGTCTTTCACAAATGTTGTTTAAATGTTTGCACGTTTGGCCAAGTTTTCCTCACTGAAACATTAAAACAAGTCATAGTTAATAATCACGTCTTTATTTCTCTAGAATTGGTCGTTACAATTACTCTTTTGTCTTGGCAAAAAAAAAAGCCTAGGATAAATGTTACTGTTGTGTTCGGCATGAAATGTCTTCGTGTTTCGGTGTTATAAAAACATATTATAGAAGATCCTATATGACCTCTAAATTCGTGTGGGCCAAACATCGGACATCTACACTTAGAAAAGACGTGCCTGGGGTGTGATTCCAACAACATTTCACACCTTTAAAAACACAAAGTTAAAGTTCACACTCGTGCTACGTTTGTGGAGGTGTGACTTTATAAACAGAATGTAAGAGCTTGTGTAAATTAAAAGGCAAACAAACTGTTAACTGTTCAGTTGTACATGTACCACACATATAATGAAGAAGTGAGATTTCATGTTGTAATTCTAAATGAAGACCAACTAATTCGTTCAACCAATTAAAATGTTATGATACCACAACTATACCTTAAGTAGTTAAATCGTATGACAATATTTTAATAAAAGTTATTGCAATAAATACTTCTCATATATATATATATATATTCTTTTTCTTTCTGGCGAGTGTACGATATTTTCTTTTGAACCGAATATTGTAAACAAAAAAAAAACTTATTGTCCAGGTAGTGTTTTCACATACACCTTGATATATGAAACATCTCAACAATGGAGAAGAATCAAGCACATAAAACAGTGTCAAAACGTTATACTGACTATAGATAGTTACGTAATACAATGTCAAAACGTTATACTGACGAGAGATAGTTACGTAATACAATGTCAAAACGTTATACTGACGATAGATAGTCACATAATACAGTGTCAAAACGTTATACTGACTATAGATAGTTACGTAATACAATGTCAAAACGTTATACTGACGATAAATAGTCACATAATACAATGTCAAAACGTTATACTGACGATAGATAGTCACATAATACAGTGTCAAAACGTTATACTGACGATAGATAGTCACATAATACACTGTCAAAACGTTATACTGACTATAGATAGTTACGTAATACAGTGTCAAAACGTTATACTGACTATAGATAGTCACATGATACAGTGTCAAAACGTTATACTGACTATAAATAGTTACGTAATACAATGTCAAAACGTTATACTAACGATAGATAGTCACATAATACAGTGTCAAAACGTTATACTGACTATAGATAGTCACATGATACAGTGTCAAAACGTTATACTGACTATAAATAGTTACGTAATACAATGTCAAAACGTTATACTAACGATAGATAGTCACATAATACAGTGTCAAAACGATATACTGACTATAGATAGTCACATAATACAGTGTCAAAACGTTATACTGACGATAGATAGTTACATAATACAGTGGCAGAACGTTATACTGACGATAGATAGTTACGTAATACAACGTCAAAACGCTATACTGACAATAGATAGTCACATAATACAGTGTCAAAACGTTATACTGAAGATAGATAGTCACATAATACAGTGTCAAAACGTTATACTGACGAGAGATAGTTACGTAACACAGTGTCAAAACGTTATACTGACGAGAGATAGTTACGTAACACAGTG
>NW_013673049.1:1656-3712 GCF_000517525.1 Limulus polyphemus | reverse complement strand
TAAACAAACAAACAAACTTGCCACTTTTAAATTGTTAAGGATTGTTTGAAACTATTTGGAATCTTACAGACTTCAGTAACACCAGTTTATGGAACACTGCAATCTAGTTGTTGATGTGGCTTCGGTGTAAACCCTGTCGCAGCAACATAAGCAGACAGAAAAAAAATTAGTAGAGAAGATAACAATACTCTTTGTTTTTGGTGTTGGCAACAGAATTAAAAATAAAGTAAAAGTATTTATTCCAAGTATTACCTACGTATGATAATATTAGTCTGATTTAACTCCCATGTCAAATATAAAAGAAACGTAAAGCTAACAAGTATATATTCCAAGTATTACCTACGTATGATAATATTAGTCTGATTTAACTCCCATGTCAAATATAAAAGAAACTTAAACCTAACAAGTATATATTCCAAGTATTACCTACATATGATAATAGTAGTCTGATTTTCTTTTGTAAATATAATTTAACTCCCATGTCAAATATAAAAGAAACGTAAACCTAACAAGTATATATTCCAAGTATTACCTACGTATGATACTATTAGTCTGATTTTTGTTTTGTAAGTATAATTTAACTCCCATGTCAAATATAAAAGAAACGTAAACCTAACAATCTTCAAACCCGTGCATATATGTGTGTTATTACGTCAGAGTGAAATTCAGTATTCTCTTTACGAAAACAAAACTAACACTGACGTTTTACTTTTAAACCGAAAATTAGGGGGGAGGAAGGAAGAATGAGGATGCGTACTAGATGTAAAAAAATAGCAAATAAATAAGTTTTTGTAAATATAGTTAACATCCAACTAGTCTAGGTTGTAAATATAGTTAACATCCAACTAGTCTAGGTTGTAAATATAGTTAACATCCAACTAGTCGAGGTTGTCAAATATAGTTAACATCTAACTAGTCGAGGTTGTAAATATAGTTAACATCCAACTAGTCTAGGTTGTAAATATAGTTAACATCTAACTAGTCGAGGTTGTAAATATAGTTAACATCTAACTAGTCGAGGTTGTAAATATAGTTAACATCCAACTAGTCTAGGTTGTAAATATAGTTAACATCCAACTAGTCTAGGTTGTAAATATAGTTAACATCCAACTAGTCGAGGTTGTAAATATAGTTAACATCTAACTAGTCGAGGTTGTAAATATAGTTAACATCCAACTAGTCGAGGTTGTAAATATAGTTAACATCTAACTAGTCTAGGAATAAGCGATAACAAAATTACATATTCAGTTCTGAGTGAAATAATATTGTATTAACCCGCATTCATTTGACAAATAAGTGTAGACCAAAACGCTTGTTTACAGTCTTTTAAAAGCGCCTAATTGTCGGCTTTCATGCAACACAATTCTTACCAAGGAACAAATCAGTCTGATAGCAAAGTTTATTTTTATTTATTTTTTTTCTTTCCTATGGTATTTTGCCAAAACTTATTTTATAACAATAATAATTACAACGAATGCTAGTTTATTCATTTTCAGTCTTATGCTAAATTACATTAATATCAATAACATAAGGAAATTTACCATGTCTTCCTGGAATAGGAGACGACTGACCAGGGGTTGTGACGTAACATGAGAATAGGTCTGTATCATGTGAAACTTGACACAGTACATAGATATTAACGTACTTATGTTGAACAGTCTATACCATGTAAACTTGACACAGTACATAGATATTAATGTACTTATGTTGAACAGTACATAAATATTAATGTACTTATGTTGAACAGTACATAAATATTAACGTACTTATGTTGAACAGTCTGTATCATGTGAAACTTGACACAGTACATAGATATTAACGTACTTATGTTAAACAGTCTGTATCATTTGAAACTTGACACAGTACATAGATATTAACGTACTTATGTTGAACAGTCTGTATCGTGTGAAACTTGACACAGTACATAGATATTAACGTACTTATGTTGAACAGTCTGTATCATGTGAAACTTGACACAGTACATAGATATTAACGTACTTATGTTAAACAGTCTGTATCATTTGAAACTTGACACAGTACATAGATATTAACGTAC
>NW_013673049.1:0-701 GCF_000517525.1 Limulus polyphemus | reverse complement strand
CAGTCTGTATCGTGTGAAACTTGACACAGTACATAGATATTAACGTACTTATGTTGAACAGTCTGTATCGTGTGAAACTTGACACAGTACATAGATATGAACGTACTTATGTTGAACAGTCTGTATCGTGTGAAACTTGACACAGTACATAGATATGAACTTACTTATGTTGAACAGTCTGTATCGTGTGAAACTTGACACAGTACTAGATATTAACGTACTTATGTTGAACAGTCTATATCATGTGAAACTTGACACAGTACATAGATATTAACGTACTTATGTTGAACAGTCTATATCATGTGAAACTTGACACAGTACATAGATATTAACGTACTTATGTTGAACAGTCTGTATCGTGTGAAACTTGACACAGTACATAGATATTAACGTACTTATGTTGAACAGTACATAGATATGAACGTACTTATGTTGTATCGTGTGAAACTTGACACAGTACATGGATATGAACGTACTTATGTTGAATAGTCTGTATGATGTGAAACTTGACACAGTACATAGATATGAACGTACTTATGTTAAACAGTCTGTATCATGTGAAACTTGACACAGTACATAGATATTAACGTACTTATGTTAAACAGTCTGTATCATGTGAAACTTGACACAGTAACTAGATATTAACGTACTTATGTTAAACAGTCTGTATCATGTGAAACTTGACACAGTAACTAGATATT
>NW_013673048.1:35892-38201 GCF_000517525.1 Limulus polyphemus | reverse complement strand
GTATATGTATTTGGATAGCTGAAATATGTGTCAGCTTACACCACACAATGTCCATAATAGTTTTACATGAGTTCTGACACTTCCGCGATGCACAATCTCGTAAAAAATTACAGAAACCAAGAAAAGTGTGAAAGATTGGGTGGTGCAATCATTTTTTTCCCCAGTGTAAGTTTCTAGCCCCTAAATTATCATAAAACACTCAGGAGAAGAAAGTAATTTGTCTAAAATAATTGATGTTTACGGAAATGAAAACTATGTCATATTCCTAAATTATTTTAAAGAAAATTCACATAAATGAAATTTTAAATGTTTCGTATTTTAACAAATTGAATAAAATAATTTTATTTCTGCATGTCATATATTTGACTGTAGCAACTATAATATTTCTATCAAATATATTCGTTTTCACTGAGCAAAATAATTTTCATAATTTCTAATATTTCGATTCTTTTAGGGGTAGTCAGCACATTAGCCATTTTAAGAAAACAACGGAAGATGAAAAGTTATCCCAAAAACCACAGGAGGTGCTTCTAGAGTATGATACAGAGCTACAAAGTAAAAGTGGAACTTTATCCAAGACAATAAAGCAGTTAATTGAGACTCGAGTTTCGGGGCAGGGATATTTAGAATTAACGAGAAAGAATTCAGCAAGAAACTGCACGAGGAAAATCAAACCATCCTACAAATCCCGACTTCCTGTTCCTATTGGCCGTTTAAAGCGTCCATTTTCTCTTGGGGGCAGGAACAACGCAGTCCAAAAAAGAAGTAGGCCTAACGCTTCTGGTGAATATAGAAACAGCGCAGTCCAGAGAAGAAATAAACCTAATACTTCTGGTGAATATAAGAACAGGTCAGTCCAGAGAAGAAGTAGGCCTAATACTTCTGATGAATACAGAAACAGCTCAGTCCAGAGAAGAAATAGGCCTAATACTTCTGGTGAATATAGAAACAGCTCAGTCCAAAGAAGAAGTAGACCTAATACTGGACTAATCCCTATTCAAAACAAATCCAGGTTTTATCGAACTGGACATATCGGTTTCCAAGCCAAGCCTAATTGTGCCCGAATAGGATGTATTTTCGACAATGGTAAGCCTAACTCTGGCCGCCATCGAGGTCGTCACAAATTTATTGAAGACAGTAATGAATTAGTCAAATTATCAGGACTACCTAGATTAGTACAACTTGCTAAAAACGAAAAGTTATTGACCAGTACTAGTGGCGATACAAAAGAAACACAGCATATCGAGTCTGGCCAATCAAACTTACCGCAGTTTAGCAAGCAAGAAGACTTAATAGCAACTAGTGAACAAATAGATCATTTAGCTACAACAAGCAGAAAAGATGAAAATTATAGAGGAAAAACTCGACCAAACAAACATTCTTATCATGAAAAACTTGTTGAGCTCAGAAAAATAGATAACATGCACGTGCATCACTCTGATGACATAAAAAAAGGAAGTGACCAGTGTAAAAATGTGACTTCTTTGAATGTTGAAGATGAAACAGATATAGAAATTTTTCAAAACATTTTGAGACGAATTGTTAAAACTGCAAACATTCAAAGAAGACCTTTTCTCATAAAATATGATTTCAACACAGCCACTCAGCTGGAGTGGGACAATAATAGATGCTCACTGACCAAAAAGAACTTAACTGCAGCACCAAACATTTCACATTTTCAGAAGACTGCTGAAAGGAACAAACAAAAACAGAACGTTGTAAACAGTAAGAGCAGTCAACATCTGGCCGAATTAACTGACAGCAGTCAATATCTGGCAGAGTTAGGTGATACTGATGTTTACAGAAAACCTTACAAGAACATGCCACTCCCTATGAGAGATGTAGTACACAGTGACACCAGTCCACATTTGGTCGAATTAACTGACGGCAGTCAACATCTGGTAGAGATAACTGATACTGAAGTGTACAGAAAACCTTACAAGAATATCCCACTCCTTATGAAAGATGTAGTATACAGTGAAAGCAGTCCACATCTGACCGAATTAACTGATACTGAAGTGAACAGAAAACCTTACAAGAGCATCTCACTCCCTGCGAAAGATGTAGTACACAGTAACAACAGTCAACAGCTGGCAGAGTTAACTGATATTGAAGTGAACAAAAAACCTTACAAGCACCTCCCACTTTCTGTGAGAGATGTAGTACACAGTGACATGCATCCATATCTGACAGAGTTAACTGATACTGAAGTGAACAGAAATTCTTACAGGCACATCCTAATCCCTGTGAAAGATGTAATACACAGTGACAACAGTCAACATCTGACAGAGTTAACTGATACTGAAGTG
>NW_013673048.1:29633-35136 GCF_000517525.1 Limulus polyphemus | reverse complement strand
CAAGAGCATCCTAATCCCTGTGAAAGATGTAATACACAACGACAACAGTCAACATCTGACAGAGTTAACTGATACTGAAGTGTACAGAAAACCTTACAAGCACCTCCAACTTCCTGTGAAAGATGTAGTACACAGTGACATGCATCCATATCTGACTGAGTTAACTGATATTGAAGTAAACAAAAAACCTTACAAGAGCATCCTAATCCCTGTGAAAGATGTAATACACAACGACAACAGTCAACATCTGACAGAGTTAACTGATACTGAAGTGTACAGAAAACCTTACAAGCACCTCCAACTTCCTGTGAAAGATGTAGTACACAGTGACATGCATCCATATCTGACTGAGTTAACTGATACTAAAGTGAATAGAAAACCTTACAAGAACATCCCACTTCCTATGAACAGGAAACATTATAAATACATCCCATGTTTTGTGAAAGATGTAGTAAACAATGACAATAATCCACATCTAGTTGAGTTGACAGACATTGAAGTGAACAGGAAACCATACAAGCAGGTTCCACTTTCTGTGAAAGCTGCAGTAAACAGTAATAACGATATACATCTGGCGCAGTTGACTGACATTGAAAAGGAAAATAAGAAAGAAACTCTGGTGAACAAAGGTTATATCATACCTTTTTTATTAACCAGTGATGATCTGGAAAAAACAACTGAATACCAGGGAAGTGGGGCAACAGTAAAAATAGATGAATCATCTTCCAATTATGTAGGAAAGAGAAGAAATGATGTAGAAGAGTGGAAAGGTTTTGTAACAATAGTTGGCTATCCTGAAAACTGTAACGTGTTCAGGGAATCTACTGGAGAAACTACACATGAACAAGTAAACCTTGCTGAACTAAGTAAATGTACGAAACAGAGAAACTTCCACCAGAAGAACAAAATTATGGAATACGAGCTAGGAGTAAAGGACAATGATACAGATGTAGAAAAATTAAACTATGAATTAACACAAAGTAGAGGAACTCAAATTCAAAGTGGTCTTCTTAACGTAGAAGAAAGACAGAAAGAAGAGAATATATATAGCCAGCTGAACATCAACTTAGAAAAAGAAATCGAAAGGAATGTCTTAACGCAACAATATACAAAAAAGCTCCAAGAAGTAAGAGAAGAACAAAATTGTGTTTATGAAAGTAAGAGTGATAGGAAAAATAGTCATGTTTCAGTTATAAAAATTGATCCTATAGCAAGCAAAGTTTCCTATAGAAAATCTCCTATTGATATGACCATGGGAACATTAAAATCAGCAACAGGGAACAAAATGAACACATGGGAAACGGTAACAGAAAACAATATGAGCACAAGAGAACCAGCAACAGGAAATAAAGTGGTCACACAAAAACCAGCAACAGGAAGAAAACTGAACACAGCGGGATCAGCAAAAGGAGACAAAGTGGCCACACAAAAACCAGCAAGGAGAAACAAGGAGAATACAGTAGGTCCAGCAAGTGGAAACAAAGAGAGTACAGCAGGACCAGCAATAGGAAACAAACTGAACACAGAAAAACCAGCAATAAAAAACAAAATGACTACCCCAAAACCAACAATGGGAAACAGATGAGCACAGGAGAACCAGCAACAGGAAAAAATGTGAAAATAGGAGAACCAGCAATAAGAAACAAAATTAACATAGTAGAACCAGCAACAGAAAACAAAGTGAACACAGGAAAACCAGCATCAGGAAACAAAGTAAACACACCAGTACCAGTAAAGGAAAACAAAATGAATGCATCAGAACCAGTAAAGGGAAACAAATTGAGCACAGGAGAACCAGCAACAGGAAGGGATTCTTCTGTGTTCAGTATATTTTCCCTTACTGATTCTCCAATATTCAGTTTGTTTCCTTTTCCTGGTTCTCCTGTTCCTAGTTTGTTCTCCTTTACTGATTCTGGTGTATTCATTTTGTTTCGTACTGCTGGTTCTGGCATGTTCACTTTGTTTCTTGTTGCTGGTTCTCCTGTGTTTACTTTGGTAAGGGAAAATATACTGAACACAGAAGAACCAGCAACGGGAAGCACAGTGAATGCACCAGAACCAGTAAAGGAAAACAATTTGGATATAGGAGAACCAGCAACAGAAAACAAAGTAAACATAGGAGAATCAGCAATAGAAAACAAAATGAATGCATCAGAATCAGTAAAAGGAAACAAACTGGGAACAGGAGAATCGGCAACAGGAAACAAACTGAACAGAGGAGAACCAGTAATGGAAAACAAACTGAACACAGAAGAACCAGCAACAAGAAACACAATGAACACAGGAGAAACAGCAACAGAAAGCAAATTGAGCACAGGAGAACCAGCAACAGGAAACAAAGAGAACACAAGAGAACCATCAAAAGGAATCAAAGTGAACATACCAGAACCAGCAATACGAAACAAAATGAATGCATCAGAACTAGTAAAGGAAAAGAAATTGGGCACAGGAGAACCGGCAACAGAAAACAAACTGAAGACAGGAGAACCAGCAATAGGTAAGAATGTGAGCATAGGAGAACCAGCAACAGGAAACAAACTGGACACAGGAGAACCAGTAACAGGAAGCAAAGTAAACACAGGAGAAGCAGCAACAGAAATCAAAGTAAACACAGGAGAACCAGCAACAGAATCCAAAGTGAATATAAGAGAATCACCAATAGGAAAGAAAGTGAAAACTGGAGAAACAGGAAATAAAGTGAACACAGGAGCACCAGCAACAGTAAACAAAGTAGAATCAGTAAGAGGAAGCAAAGTGAGCACAGCAGAATCAATAATGGTAACCAAAGTAAGCAAACCAGGACTAACAAAGGGAAACAAAGTGGTAATAGCAAAACCAACAATGGGAAACAAAGGAAGCACAGAAGAAGTAGCAACAAGAAAAAAAGTACACAAAGTACCCCATTGTTGGTCCTGATGTGCCCACTTGCTTCCTGTTATGATGTGCTTACATTATTTGAGTCAATAAAAGGAAACAAAGTGAACATAGCAGAACCAGCAGTAGGAAACGAAGTAAACAGATCAGAACCAATAATGGGAAACAAACAAAATCTTAAAGATATAAAAAATCATAGGTTCACAAATTATTACAGTAAACAGGCGAGACTGATAAAAAAGACAAATGAGAAAGCAGTGGTTGAAGATAGCAATATAGAGAACTTTTATTATAATATGCGTGGTCCAGTGAATACAGATGAAGTAATGACACATTGTTCTACTGTATATTTTCCATCAAACAGGGACACTATAACAATTGTTGGACACTTAAAGAATGGGACTGAATTAAACGATGCAATCACATCTACCAATGACATTACAAATATCCAAGAAAGTATACCAAAACAATACAGTGGGCTGGATATTAAATTAACGTCGAAACACAAATACACCAAACTAACGCAGTATCGTATAGACAGGTACAGCGAAGGGAAAGAAAGCGAAACCTCTAGTCCTAACACTGACACTGACTGCTATCTGAACAAAGGCTTAACTAATACAACAATCTCAGTTGTACGTGGTGATGACTGTACTCGTAAAATATCTAAGAAAACAAAAGCCAGAGACTCGAGTGGAGCCGTCGAAACAGATAGGCAATATGTGGTGAATGAACAAAATATGATGAAAGTCTTTTGTCGAGTAAGAAACGATCCCGATATTGAGAATAATGTGGCAAGAAGAACCTATAACAGCTGTCGACAAGGGATTCCTAGAAACTATAATATAAATTTCAGAGATATGGAAGAGAAAATTCACGAAGATATAACCGAAAAGCAGAAAAAGGGCAATGAAGACAGTAGAACAAACTGTCTTCAGAGCATCCATAGTCATGTTGAATTAAATAGCCCTACAAGACAAGTTAATAACGTGATCACTACAGGTAACTTACAATTGAGACGATCTCAATCTGATAGTGACACCTTACTCACTGAACGACGAAGAAGGATCAGAACCGATGGAGGAAGGTCAACCTTCAAGTTCAAGGGTAAAGGGGAAGCTGCATCAAGTTTTGACCTGACCAGAGACATAGATCTGGAGTATCAATGTAAGTTCGAATTAAATACTTCACACATTTACTATATTCAGTGGACTACACCTGAATATTTCTGAAATCTAGAGAAGGGTTTTATTGTAATATTTTAGGTTATTAGCTTCAAAAGTGACCCCAATAACGATATAAAGTTTATCTTCCTAATAACAGGTTGATTGGATCTACATAATAAGGGGTAGTATAATTAAGACTTAATTTTCTTATCACACGAAATAATGTACCTTTATTGTAAAAAAAAAGTCACTTACATGTCATTTGTTTCTGGTATTTTTAGAACTGAATTATAGGGAGTTATCATTATAATTATAATGAACAAAGCAGGACAAATCAGGTCAACCACCATTAAAAACATTACTGGGTAAAACACATGCACGAAAATAGTAAGATTACTTAGCTGATTTATAATAAAAAATATTAAACTTCAAATTTCACGAGTGATCAAAACTACAATCTAGGTTATTGTAAAATATATAATCAATTCTGTTAGTATGATGAGGGAGTTTGGTATTTTATTTTACGACTTAAGGCTTTAGTTTCCAGCGAATAAGAAGTTTGATAGACAGACTCTCAGCCCAACTTAGTGATTTAAAAATTCCTCTTTCTACCTTTGTGTTTAGTGTAAGATCCCAACATCTACATATGGTTATGATTTGTTACATTCTACCTTTGTGTTTAGTGTAAGATCCCAACATCTACATATGGTTATGATTTGTTACATTCTACCTTTGTGTTTAGTGTAAGATCCCAACATTTACATATGGTTATGATTTGTTACATTCTACCTTTGTGTTTAGTGTAAGATCCCAACATTTACATATGGCTATGATTTGTTACATTCTACCTTTGTGTTTAGTGTAAGATCCCAACATTTACATATGGCTATGATTTGTTACATTCTACCTTTGTGTTTAGTGTAAGATCCCAACATTTACATATGGCTATGATTTGTTACATTCTAACTTTGTGTTTAGTCTATGATCCCAACATTTACATATGGTTATGATTTGTTACATTCTACCTTTGTGTTTAGTGTAAGATCCCAACATTTACATATGCCTTATTAGTTCTAGCTTTCGGGGTAAACCCTTTAGTTAGATCAGTAGATCACTTGCTTGGTAAGCAAGAAATAGTCGGTTATTCCAAGAAAAAAAAATATTAGTTTCAGGTTAGGCCTGAACATTATCCTGTTTTTATTAGATTGTAATCGCTAAAATGTGGCGTACTAGGCCTAGTGAAAATGTTAGTAGTTAATGAACCATAGAAGTAAAGACAGGCCTGATTTTATTACTTTATGTCAGTGTCTCTCAAGCTGTGGGTCGCTCCTTCATCCCTCGGACACGACCGTATTTTGTTTTTGTGTGTGTGGTGGGGGGGGGGGGATAAACATCTCGCCTTTCGTTTTTTTAAAGCAAATTTATCGTTGTCATCATTGGCTTTATATATATATATATATATA
>NW_013673048.1:5041-28795 GCF_000517525.1 Limulus polyphemus | reverse complement strand
CTAGAACAGTTTACAGCCAGCATCCTTTAGTGAGTAAATTATCGAGCAGCTAGCTAGAACAGTTTACAGCCAGCATCCTTTAGTGAGTAAATTATCGAGCAGCTAGCTAGAACAGTTTACAGCCAGCATCCTTTAGTGAGTAAATTATCGAGCAGCTAGCTAGAACAGTTTACAGCCAGCATCCTTTAGTGAGTAAATTATCGAGCAGCTAGCTAGAACAGTTTACAGCCAGCATCCTTTAATGAGTAAATTATCGAGCAGCTAGCTAGGACAGTTTACATCCAGCGCAGGAGCAGAGCTAAACTGAAGACGTCACTTCACTAGGAAAGATTTTGAAAGTTTCGTATTTGTAACTCTAAATTAGTATTTAAATATGTAGTAACCAGTAAACTATGTTAAAGTAAAAATATAGACCTTGAAAAAGAGTTCCTGGATCTTTCGGGAACGTGTTGTCAAAATCTAGAAAATAGTTGCATAAGTAGACAGAAGAGGGCCCTTTATAGAAACCCTAATAATTACCTTTATATTTCTAGTCGCTATTCAAGTTATGTCACGCAATACTTCAAGAAATAATGTGTCGAATCTAGATCATAAAGAAAATGTTTCACAGATATTGAAAGTATTTATATAAAGTAAAGCCGGGAAACTTCCAGGTGCTCCTCCTTTGTTTTGCTTTATATAAAGTCTATGTACTTCTCTTTAGTTGAACTGAACACGTAACAAACGTCATCACACATAGATATACTTTGGTATTGCATTCGAAACAAAAAATAATCCATACAATTAACGAAACAATAAAAAGTTTTATGAGCGCCGTTAGTCGTTATTTATCTCATTTTTTTTCCCTCCAATGATGTTGAGAAACCTTCACTTCAAACGTTTTTTTTTCACCTGAAATTAATGCCAGCCTTGATACAAAGTAATATTAATTTTGTGACGACACAAAAGAATGTTATTAGTTTTGACGTACAAAGATAAAAAGCAGGTAAATTTTAGAAGCATGAGTCTAAAAAAAGATAACCATATTTGTGTCCTTCATAGTTGTGTACGTTTTACCAGACCGGTTTAAAATAAACAAGTTAACAAGTCTCCTGATTACTACAGATGATTTCAAATCACGATGAAGCGGAATGTATCAGATCTAAGTTTGACATTAGTTGGTTTGCATAGATAATGTGATGAAACTGAAAACTGATCGCTTTAGAAAGGAACATAACATATTTTTCCTATGCAACACATTCATACACTCAGATGTGTTCAGATCTGGGTTTAGAATTTCTAAGACATTTCTTCTAGTTTGCGACACTTGAAAACAAAGGAATATGGATCAACTTGAGATACCTGAACCAATAAGTAACTACCTTCTAATGCAACTACATTTTAATCAGAACGTTCTTCTTTCCGTCACGTTTCTTGAACAGGATTTGTGTACTGTATTTTTATAACATATATTTCATTTAGTGAATGTTATGGTGTTACTCTCTAAATGCAGCCATAAATTTACTGACTTTGCTGTATCACAGTGCACCCAAACGGTAGTGTAATTCCTACGTAACTACTGCACCCAAACGGTAGTGTAATTTATACGTAACTACTGCACCCAAACGGTAGTGTAATTCGTACGTAACTACTGCACCCAAACTGTAGTGTAATTCGTACGTAACTACTGCACCCAAACGGTAGTGTAATTCGTACGTAACTACTGCACCCAAACGGTAGTGTAATTCGTACGTAACTACTGCACCCAAACGGTAATATGAATTGTATTCAACAAATGTCAAACTTCAGATAGAGAAACGGGTCGAGCAGTTTAATGTCAAATTAAAATACGACTTGAATATCTTTTCCTGTATCTGTTTTAGGATTTAGAAAATCTTTAGTTCAGCAGTTCTCGTGCAAGTCACTCACAGGTTTGTATTGGAACTGGTGTAGGATTTAGAAAATCTTTAGTTCAGCAGTTCTCGTGCAAGTCACTCACAGGTTTGTATTGGAACTGGTGTAGGATTTATAAAATCTTTAGTTCAGCAGTTCTCGTGCAAGTCACTCACAGGTTTGTATTGGAACTGGTGTAGGATTTATAAAATCTTTAGTTCAGCAGTTCTCGTGCAAGTCACTAATAGATTTGTATTAGAGCTGATCTAGGATTAAATAACCTTTAGTTTATTTCGGCAGTTCTCATGCCAGTCACTCACAGTTTTGTATTAGAGCTGATCTAGGATTTAATAACCTTTAGTTTATTTCGGCAGTTCTCGTGCCAGTCACTCACAGATTTGTATTAGAGCTGATCTAGGAGAGTGACTGGCATGAGAACTGCCGAAATAAACTAAAGGTTATTAAAACAGATTTGTATTAGAGCTGATCTAGGATTTAATAACCTTTACTTTATTTCGGTAGTTCTCATGCCAGTCACTCACAGATTTGTATTAGAGCTGATCTAGGATTTAATAACCTTTAGTTTATTTCGGCAGTTCTCATGCCAGTCACTCACAGATTTGTCTTTCTCTTCCAGTGAATCAGATTTACTTAGTTGTAGATGAACCTCAGTCGGAGCGACTCCTCGTCCGACAGAAAAACAGTCCAGGTAGGATGAACATGCTTTAGGATACATTTAACAGCTAACACTTCCAATAAATCTAACCTTAACAACATTTAAAATGCAATATTTCTGTTGGATGTAACACATAGTGTTCCTCCAAACACTCGCCCTCCGTTATCTGCATTATTATAATAATATTGAAATGAAATTTACGTAATTTTGGATTACAAAAAGAGAAGAATTCAACGTATTTTATTATTATTCAGTACATTAAACGCGGCTCTTCACGATATCCATATTTCTAGAAAGCATCTGGAAGAAGAAGTTTTTGAAAGAACGAAAGAAAACTTCTGAGTTGGAACATGAGTGTACTAAAAACAGGGACTTGTTAGAAAAATTCCATCGAGACCTTCTGGCGAAATTAGAACTTGGTATTAGTAACAATGTTGTGACAGGGAAGGCTGGACTACCTTCGAAAAAGGTGAGCAAAATGAAAAACAGTTCTAGTTCCCACACTTTTCCTAGTGCTAGAATCTCTTTCTTATGAAGACAATACTGTAAAAATTCAAAATATTCAAACAAAAACATTATCTAAATGAGACCATCTTATATTCAAAGTTGTCAAACATCATAAATGACTTTTCATAACATCTTACTTGTATAGTAAAATATTATTTAGGTATTTTGTTTGAGGTAGACTTGAATACTAATTCTGATAATGACATGTGGTCACTGACCTTTCCAATTCTTTTTTACTGAAAATTCCTTTTTTTTTTTGCTGTAATGTACTCAAAACTAATTTGATTTACTGAGCATCTCGAAACAAATTTAAGATTTTTAAGTCAAAATAAAACAAGATTTCTTAAGAACTATAAACTTTCCTTGTGTTCAGTTGCTTTTGTAGACGCAATAATGCAGTGGTCCCTTAAATGTTAATAAGATTAGTAAAAGTTGTTTATTTGAAAAGGGGTAATAGGGATCGACAAAAAAGCACAGAAATAAGTTGAATCAAAACGCAAGCCTTCAACTATGGACTTTAAAAAACGTAAATAAAAGAGGCTGGAAATAGTGTTTACATTATTTTCTCAAGCTACAAATCCCTATTTTGGCTCCACTAAAGTTGATAAGTACTGTAGAAATTGAGTCAAAAGGAGTTTTGTAGCTTGTTTATTTACTTTTTTTTGAAGTCCCTAGTTGTAGGCTTAAAAACATAATATTTGTGTTTGGATTCAACTTGTTACTGTATTTTTTTGACGATCCCTATTTCCTTTTTTTAAATTAACAAGTTTTACTAATATTGTTCCTTAAGTTTTTATGTCTATTTGCGGATAATACATTTTATAGTACATAAGTGCATATTGTTTCAGTTGAATGTTACATGTTTTTCAACAGTTTACTGCTGCATTGTTTTGTTTTCTACCCGACCATTATTTACTGAGCCAGGTGGCTTTGGTTTGGTTGAAGTTAAGCACAAAGTTACACAATGGGCTCTTGGCTATCAGTAAAGAAACCATGTTTCTAGCGTTGTAAGTCTGCAGACATGCCGCTGTGCCACTGGGAGGGCAGGTGGCTTTGCGCCTGAGGTTTCGCGTAAATGCATTTAAACACGTGCCGAGTATAATTGCAGACGTTCATAACAACGTCGCATCTATTCTGTATTTATAACCATGTAAATTATCTTTCAATGTAAAATAATCAACTTTTTAAATATGTCATGGACATTCCGAGCGTTTCATGTAGAATATTTGTCTAGGTTTTGATGCAAGATACCCAGCCGATTTTCTGTAGGCTTGTGAAACAATAATATGAATAATAATAATAATATGAACAAATGGGCAAAATTTGATTTTGTCTAACACTCGTGAAAACGCTTATTTTGCTTATTATCAATGTTTGGGTGGCCTTAACTATTGAACAGGAAGGTTTTGAGTGTTGTTTCGAGAATAAGTCTGATTTTTAAGGTAGTTTTTGCCCCAATGTTCTATTAGAGTTTGAGCAAATTCCTGTGCGATCTCTAATAATAAGGCTGGAGACACTCTAATAAATAAACACATTGTTTACTCTGATAAAACAAAGAGTTTCCGACTAGTATAAAACAGAGTATTTCTGATTAGTATAACGGTGTTTAAATATTTTCTACATTTCTACGATACTTGAATGGCTTTGTAGAGTTTATGTTGGTAGCGAAGAAGAACTTAGACAATTTTAGAGGGTGCCAATCTCAACTTTCAAGAATCAATTTAAAAATATCCGTACAACCTTCGCAGGAGTTTGTTTAGTAGCTGTATATAGATTTTGGTGCAGCATACCTAGCCGTTTTTCTGTACGCTTCGGTGTTTGAATGGCTTCGAAGAGAAATTGAATAGTAACGATGAAAAACTGATAAAATCTCTCCTACTCTTTCAAGAATCAACATAAACATAATCCTATGTACCTGTACATTCATAACCGTTTTTCCTGTAGGGTTGTGAAACAAGAATAATATGAATAATAATAATATGAAAAACGAATGGATGAATTTTGTCTAACAATCGGAAAATCAACTTTTTTTGCTATTATCAATATTTTACCAGCCTTAATCATTGAGATAGAAGATCTTGAGTGTTGTTCCAAGAACAAGTCTGCTTTCTTAGATAGTTTTGGCCCGTATATTCTTTAGAATTTATGTGAAATTCCTGGGCAGTCCCTATTATGAACCATTGTCTTGGTTCATGATATTTTACTAAATAGTTCACTTTATTGAGATTGTTCGTAATGCTTTGTTGAATATATTAAAACTGGAGATATATATTTTTATTATTAAAATTGAGGTTATATATTTTCATTTTATTGTTGAAACTGGAAATATGTTGAGGGTATGTATGCTAAACGTTTAAACGTTAATAGTGTTTGTTTGTTTGAAGTTAAGCACAAAGCAAACAATGGGCTATCTGTACTTTTGCCCACCACGGGTATCGAAACTCGGATTTTAGTCCGCAGATATACCGCTGTGTCACTGGGGGGAAGGTTAATAACGCTGTAATTATTAAATAATAACACATAGTGTAATTTGCTTCTTTCGGCCGTGAAAGCTTTTATATAAATAGTAACTTTATTCCAGGATTTTATAAAAAGTTACCTATTACTACATATATCACAGATAAGAAGTTGAAAATCGGTTATCAAATGAGTTATTGAGAAAATCTGTTTGTTTCATAATAAGACATAAAGTTAAACACAGGGTATAGTATTTCCTAGTTTTGAATTGATAGGTTATGGGGACGGCAAGCTAGTCAAAACACTCATGGCCAACTCTTCGGTTACTCTAATTAAATAGTACGATTTGAAAGAAATCCTTATAAAGCACTCACGGAGTCATCGCTGCAGTAGGACTCTAACCACGAACCTTTGGATTCACAGTCTTGGCACAACATATAGTAGGCCACGCTCGGCTCTTTGTTACAGACTTGAACTACCGGTATCATCATCTGAAACATGTATAAAATCCTCTAATTTCGAGATATATATACCGAGTAATTGAATAGCTGACCACAGACTAAAACATGAACTTATGTTTGTAAGTAAGCTTCTTAGTCTAGAAAAAAATGTTTAGCAAATTCATTTCATGCTTTAATAGTTATCCTTGTCTTTAACAGTTTTATTAGCTCATTTAAAACTCAAAGATTTATGTGTTAATAAAGCATAACCCTGAGTATACTGAGATAGGTATGGATAGGAATAATACTTGTGTTTTTTTATACAGTTAAGTGCGAAAATCGCAATAGCTCGACTTCTTCAAGAAATTGAAGATCTGAAAAGTCGAGTAGAATCTACTAAATTCCGACACAAAGCTGAAATTAAAGTAAGTAGCCACAATGAAAATCTATTTTGGAAAATAATTTAGTCAAAAATCAAGTGAATAAAAAAACGTTGGCGTGATGACAGAGATGTTATGTTTCTGTAAAAAGTAATATGTATATTTTTAAAACGTTGGCGTGATGACAGAGATGTTATGTTTCTGTAAAAAGTAATATATATTTTTTTAAATGTTGGCGTGATGACAGAGATGTTATGTTTCTGTAAAAGTAATATTTTTTTTAAATGTTGGCGCGATGACAGAGATGTTATGTTTCTGTGAAAAGTAATATTTTTTTTTAAATGTTGGCGTGATGACAACAATGTTATATTTCTGTATATTAATGTTTAATTTTCCACTCTTCACCAAAACTCACGGTCGCTTTTCACATTGTTGTAGCGTGTTCATATTAGTGGTCAAGAAGATAATGTTTGTTGTAGTATGTTCTTGATAGCGGTGAAGAAGGTGTTGTTTGTTGTAGTGTGTTTATGTTACTGGTCAAGAAGATACTGTTTGTTGTAGTGTGTTCATGTTAGTGGTCAAGAAAATACTGTCTGTTGTAGTGTGTTCATGTTAGCGGTGAAGAAGATACTGTTTATTGTAATGTGTTCATGTTAGCGGTGAAGAAGGTACTGTAAGATGTAGTGTGTTCATGTTAGTGGTCAAGAAGATACTGTTTGTTGTAGTGTGTTCATGTTAGCGGTGAAGAAGGTACTGTTTGTTGTAGTGTGTTCATGTTAGTGGTTAAGAAGATACTGTTTGTTGTAGTGTGTTCTTGTTAGCGGTGAAGAAGGTACTGTTTGTTGTAGTATGTTCTTGGTAGCGGTGAGGAAGGTACTGTTTGTTATAGTGTGTTCATGTTAGTGGTCAAGAAGATACTGCTTGTTGTAGTATGTTCTTGGTAGCGGTGAAGAAGGTACTGTTTGTTGTAGTGTGTTCATGTTAGTGGTCAAGAAGATACTATTTGTTGTAGTGTGTTCTTGTTAGCGGTGAAGAAGGTACTGTTTGTTGAAGTGTGTTCTTGTTAGCGGTGAAGAAGGTACTGTTTGTTGTAGTGTGCTCATGTTAGTGGTCAAGAAGATACTATTTGTTGTAGTGTGTTCTTGTTAGCGGTGAAGAAGGTACTGTTTGTTGTAGTGTGCTCATGTTAGTGGTCAAGAAGATACTATTTGTTGTAGTGTGTTCTTGTTAGCGGTGAAGAAGGTACTGTTTGTTGAAGTGTGTTCTTGTTAGCGGTGAAGAAGGTACTGTTTGTTGTAGTATGTTCTTGGTAGCGGTGAAGAAGGTACTGTTTGTTGTAGTGTGTTCATGTTAGTGGTCAAGAAGATACTATTTGTTGTAGTGTGTTCTTGTTAGCGGTGAAGAAGGTACTGTAAGATGTAGTGTGTTCATGTTAGTGGTCAAGAAGATACTGTTTGTTGTAGTGTGTTCATGTTAGCGGTGAAGAAGGTACTGTTTGTTGTAGTATGTTCTTGGTAGCGGTAAAGAAGGTACTGTTTGTTGTAGTGTGCTCATGTTAGCGGTCAAGAAGATACAGTTGGTTTTGGTGTTCCTTTTGGATATATATAAATATATCGTGTATAACTTATATTATTTAATGTTTATCTGTAAATATTTTATACGTGATATAGTTAAATAAAGTTCAGATATATTTCTCTATAAACAGCTCACATGTCTCGTTCAGAACGAGGTTAAGATACTCCGTCGAGACCTGGTCAAGAAGAAAATTCAAATAACTTTACTGCGTAACCAAGAGCAGTGCGCAATGGACATGTCTCAAAGAGACAGTTATATCAGTATTCTCTAGTCACTTTGACTCGATGAAGCAGTGCGCAACGGACATGTCTCAAGGCGTTAATATTCTCTAGTCACTTTGACTCGATGGAGCAGTGCGCAACGGACATGTCTCAAGGCGTTAATATTCTCTAGTCACTTTGACTCGATGGAGCAGTGTGGGATGGACATGTCTCAAGGCATCAGTATTCTCTAATCACTTTGACTCGATGGAGCAGTGTGCGATGGACATGTCTCAAGGCGTTAATATTCTCTAGTCAATTTGACTCGATGGAGAAGTGTGGGATTGACATGTCTCAAGGCATCAGTATTCTCTAGTCAATTTGACTCGATGGAGCAGTGTGGGATGGACATGTCTCAAGGCATCAGTATTCTCTAGTCAATTTGACTCGATGGAGCAATGTGGGATGGACATGTCTCAAGGCATCAGTATTCTCTAATCACTTTGACTCGATGGAGCAGTGTGCGATGGACATGTCTCAAGGCGTTAATATTCTCTAGTCACTTTGACTCGATGGAGCAGTGTGTGATGGACAGAGCTTTACGAGGCAGTTACATCAGTATTCTCTAGTCACTCTGACTCTAAGAACAAGCCAGCTGCAACAGTATTGTCTCGTCATACTGAAATTATTTGTATAATGAAATTTCCTACATAAAGACCACTAACATTCTGTATCAAAAATTCAGTGTAATACAAATCACAATGAATTGACTAAAACTAAACAAAGTTGAAATATTGTAATAAGAGTATTGGTTGTGATTCCTCCATTATTTAACCTTTTTCTGTATTGATCTCGGAGCAAGAAAAAAAAACAACATATCGAATGTAAACTGTTGCTAAGCAATATGTGGCTCCATCGTGGGACTGCAAATTGTACTATAATCCAATATATTACTAAAAATTGTGTAATAAAATACAGTTTTGTAACTAAATTACATATAAAGCTCTCTCTATTTCTTTGTATTATAAAAATACAACCGAAAACAATGCAAGATAAAAAGAGGTTTTTGTTTATTAAAATTTAAGGTCTGAATTGAGTCAGACTTTGTATTTAACGAAAATCTTGTCAGCGGTCGTCATGACAACTAACGCCAAACATGACTGGTAAAAGTTCCAAGTCTTAACTATCTCAAGTTGACCTTAACTTAATCAAATAGTTATTGCTGTCTAAGTCTATTCAACTTAGGCTAAAATAATATTAAAGTATCCACGAAAAACAATAAGTAATCTATTATTTGTTACAAATTTTGATCCTGAAACAACAGGCTATGGCTACACAATGCTATTTTTATTACGATTAATGACAAAAATTGGAAATAGATGGTTTAATTTTGCTCATCTCTACTGCTGTTAAAATACACGATTAATAGAACAAATAATGTACATAATGTGTTAAAAAAGACGATTCTTAGACCAAACAACGTACAAGAAATATTAAAATACACGATTCATAAACCAAACAACGGACATGAAACATAAAAATACACAATTTGTAGGCCACATAACTCGCGATTAGAATCCCCTTTTATCGAACAATGTATGGAAAACATAAAAAAGCACGATTCATATCAAACACAACGTGGATTAAATATTAAATTACGTGATTAATAGACTGACCACATGGGTGAGATATTAAATTCATAATTGTGTTGGTATTTGTAGAAATAACCAAGAGATGGCACTACTTAGCTCTTCTTCAAACCTAAAATACTCTGTTTTGAATAAAAATTAAAGCACCTACAACATAATAAAACAGAATGAATTCCTTAAAAACAGGTATCTACCGTAACATCTAGCACGACTAATTCTAAATATCAAAGTATGAATATTTTGTTTTTGTTTTTTTCGGATATTTGACCAAAACCAATAGTCCCTAATTTTGAACCATACAGCAACGAGAAGTAAGTCTTTAATAACCCCAACTTTTGGGCTACTTTTATCTAACAGAGGGATTTAATTGTCAATTTGATAACGTACCCAAGATGCCGAGCACGATATTTTGTTAACAACCGTACCATGGTCTCTGAGATCCATAATCTACTTAACCACCCCCGGTTTGAATATTATCAGCTCATATAGATATTTGTCCCTTATGATCAAACGGGTATATGTCTTCCTGTAAACACGCTTATCACCAACACAAATCTCCATGGAGAAGTAAACCCCACAAGTTTTCTACGCTTTTAATTACTCATCAGAATTGAGCATTTTAACCAAATATTATTCTAGTGATTTCATATGTTAATCTTCCATTTAAAATCATGTTTATTTCATTTTTATTCAAAACAATTTCTTAGTAGAGAATCACCTATAAATCCATTTTACAAAATCAGCTTTAATTATTCGTTTCTTCAAAGCTCTGTTCATAAGTGTTTTGATAAAAATTTATCTTTATTTGTTAAGAAAACAGTTTTTACGCGATTTTCTTTAAGACTCAAAACGAATCATTGAAAATAATTTAATATATCGTAGCAGATGTAGATGTAGGTTTTTAGATAATAAAAATATCGCAACCATTTATTCTGTTTTACAAAAATCACAATATCTCGGAGTGATAACATACTATAGATTTCATCAAAAATTACGGTAATCTATATAAATATAACAATATTGTCTGTTGTCTGTCCATGTAATTACTTCGCATGGTATGAATGGATCTTCACCAAAATTGGTATGGAGGTTCATTAAGGAAGATACATACAAATTTTCAGTTTTGCGGTTTTTATGAGCGTTTTTAACCACTACTTCGCCCCCTGTTGACGGATCTTTACCAAATTTAGTATGAAAGTTTGTTTGTTTTATAATTCATAACGGCTCTAGTCTAACTTTGTTATACGACTCAAAACAGGAAAATAAACTAATTAACTTACTAATCAACAAATAAATGGATAGCAGCTCTGGCCTAGCTTTGTGAAAACACTAGTAATACTTTGTATAGTAGGGTCTAAAATAAATCAATTAATCTGAGAATAGGATGATGGGTATCTTTATTTGTCGTTAAGAGCAGTTACCCAGACAACGACCTTTCGATAAGAGCATTTTAATCACAAAGAAGCAGAAAAATAATGTTTAATAATAAACGACGAGTCTTACCAACGTTTTCTTTGACTTTTTATTGATAATTTTATGACATTTTAAAATTGATAACGGCTATAGCATAAGTATTTCACGAATCAACAAACTAATGGATAGCGGCCCTAGCCTAATTTTATTATAACATTAGTGATACTTCAAATAATTTCGCCTAAAGTTAAATTGTAATCTTTTGAATAGTTAGGCCTAAAGTTGAATTGTAATCTTTTGAATAGTTAGGCCTAAAGTTGAATTGTAATATTTTGAATAGTTAAGCCTAAAATAAGTCAATTAGTCTTACCACAGGCGGATGGTGTTCTTTGTTGTTAAGCCTTTCATTACCTAGACCGAATTATCGGTACGAGCTTTATCATTATAAAGAAACAAAAATTAATGTTTATCAATAAATGTCTTGTTTTACGAATATTTTCTTTAAGTATTCATTAACAATTCTAGTACGTTTTTTTTTAAACTTATAACGGCTCTAGCCTAAGTATTTCACTTACGAATCATCAAACTAACTGATAGCAGTTCTTGCCTAACTTTTTTATAACACTAGTAATATCTTTGAATGGTTAGGCCTTAAGTTGTAGAATAATAAACGGACCTTTTCTCTACGTTAAAATACTTTTATTGCGACCTTTCGGCCCTGTTACCGGAGCCTTCATTGGGCAATAATGCACTGAACGAACAAATTCATTAAACTGCCTGGTTTTTAATTTTTTCTAAACTACTTATAATCACCAAAAGCTCGTAATAAAAGTATTTTAACGTAGAGAAAATTCCGTTTATAATTCTACTTATTAATTTACCTACGTTATGAGTTTTAAACAACAGTTAGGCCTTAAGTTGAAAAGATAAGCTTAACTTTGAACAGTTAAGCTTAAAGTAAGTCAATTAGTCTCACCACAGGTGGATGACTGTTTGTTTGTTGTTAAATACAAAGCTACCCAAAAAAGGATTGTTAATACGAGCTTCATTTCATCGTAAAGAAGCAGAAATTAATGTTAAACTGACAACGGGAAAACAAATTATTTCACTTTCTAATCAAGAAATTGAGAGATAGCGGCTCTAGCCTAACTTTGTCATAACACTAGTAATACTTTAAATAATTAGGCCTCAAGTTAAATTATATTACTTTGAATAGTTAAGCCTAAAGTAAGTCAATTAGTCTCACCACAGGTGGATGACTTTGTTTGTTTGTTGTTAATTGCAAAGCTACCCAAACAAAGGACTATCTATACGAGCTTCGTTTCATCAGAGAGAAGCAGAAAATAATGTTAATTGAAAAGCATCAAGATTTAAGAAGATTTTTTTTATATTTTTCATTAACAATTTTGGGGCGTTTGTTTAACTGATAACGGCTCTAGCCTAAGTATTTCACTCAACAGTCTAGTATTAATATGTCTTCTATACACCAATATGCATTACAGAAATTAAAGAATATGTATTTTACTTACTAATCAAGAAACTGATATATAGAGGCGCTAGCCTAACTTTGTTATAACATATGTAAGACTTTGAATAATTAGGCCTAAAGTTAAGCTATAATACTTTGAATAAATAAGCCTAAAGTAAGTTAATTAGCCCTATACAAGTAGATGGTTCTGTTTTTGTTTTGTTTTTATATGTTTGTTTGTTGATGATGTTGTGAGCAAAGCTACCCAAACAATCGATACCCGGTTTTTATTGTTGTAAAGCCTCCCATTTACCATTCAGCCATCGGGAAGCAAATGATTTTTCAGCCGCCTCGTTTTGTTTTTCAACTTTTTTAAAAAGAAATTCATTATATATTGTATTATAAAACTATAAATATAACAATACTGTCTGTTGTATGTCCATGTAACTTCTTCGCAGGGTGTGGATGTATCTTCACCAAAATTGGCATGGAGGTTCATTGGGTCCATAGGGAAATATATAAAAAAATTTAGTTTTACATTTTGCAGTTTTATGGCGTTTTTTACCACTTCTTCGACTCCTGTGCATGGATGTTCACTACATTTGGCATGGTTTGTTGAGTCCGTGGGAAGATACATACAAATTTTCAGTTTCACAATTTGTGTTTTTCAGTCTTATTGGCGTTTTTGCGATTTTTTTCAATTACATATAAGAGAAGCATCTTTTCATTTTCTAAAATAACCTTTTATCAATCATGTATTTACATAACTTCCGACCAGTGGACGGATACTCCAGCTAGTCTATAGATAATTTGTTTTTGCACGCTAACAATGCCAAGGACAACACCACGACAAGAATAAGGTTTTATTCCAACCTTAAAATACCAGCTTTTTAACTATTTAAAACTATTTATGCATCAAATTGCTGGTTCACGTATGAGTTTGTTAGTTCCAGAGACCTTAACGACAAGATTCCCTTCAGAGAAAAACTAACAAAGAACTTGTAAACAACATATACTGTCTATATTACAATTAATAGCACTAATTACTAATACGACTTCCTGTGTAATTTAAATAGAAAATGAGTGATTTCAAAAAAATGTATTTTTCTTTAGGTACTTTACACTGAGTGTTATAATGTATAAAAATATACAATAACTCAATATGATGCGATATGTGAACTCAACCAGTAATTAACAGTATCAGAAAAAGTCAGTAGTTTGAGGATTTAGGTATTTACATTTATTGTTGAAACAGCTAACAATATAAAATTACGAAAAAGTTCTAACTCGAAGGTTGCGTGACAGAATAACAAATAAACGTGTATAACAATGTTTACAAGCGCTTGAAACAATATGATAAAGGCTCCAGAAATAGGGCAGTAAGCTCGCAAATAAAAATAGAGAAAAGTCCGTGTATAATTCTATATATTAATTTACCTACATCAAGAGTCTTAAACAACAGAGAATTAAAAAGTCCAAAATTGAGTTTTTACATTAAGAATCAATAAAACTGCATATCAAAATGTATCATATGTTCCTTAGTATGGGCGTGTTATTCAAATATATACATAGCAGAAACCAATAGATTAGTAGCAGAACATACTCGAGAACTTCTCAGAGATATAATAAATTGTAATGCAAATAAACCAGTAGCTCGACTCTTAATTTTCCACAAATATAGGCTACTTTGAATAGCTAGACATAACATAAGTCAAATATTCGCATCACAGACAGATGGTTATCTTTGTTTATTGTTAAGCATAAAATTACCTAAACTGGAGAATCGTTACGAGCTTCTTCATTATAAAAAGTCAAAAATCAACGTTCATTAATAATAAATGTCATGTTTTATGAACATTTTCTTCGAGTTTTCATTAACAATTCTAGGACAGTTTTTTAACTGATAACGGCTTTAGCTTAAGTATATCCCTCACGAATCTAAAACTAGTGCATAGTGAACTTTGCCTAACCTTGTTATGACACTCACCAAAGGAAAATAAAGTATTTCAATTAAAGATTATCTTAATTACTTTAGTGTGAAGACAAAGTAGTGATAAAAAACTAATATAATTGGTTCTTAAACATTAGACTTAACAATAACAGTGTTTTCAATAGACTACTGGTATTTAGTATTGAGTATTTATTTTCAAGCTATAAGTATAAATGGTTGAGACTAATGTAGGAATTAAGCGTTCACAATTTGTTAGATGTAATAAGTGGGTTTTATTTAGGTACTGGCATATACTTTTAAGGAAGCCAGTAGTGAAGATGTGCAATTTGTAGGTTGGAAGAGAAGTTGGAGGCTATCATAATTAAACTAGAGACAATAAATAAAGAAAATTATAGACTGTGGGAAATGGCAGCAGGATTTCAAGAGGGGCTTGAGCTTTTACATGCTAAGAATACATCAACTAACAATGACTTACATGGAGTCAGAAAGAGTACTATTAAGGCTAAAAGTAGTGGACTTGATTGTAATAAGCCTATTCTATTGAGCAACATAGTTCAGCCCTTGGCTTCTGCAGACGAAAAACTATTGGAGAGAAGGGAAACAAAAAATCAGAGAAGGATGTGGATGATAAAGAGGTTATTCATTGACAAGGCATGTGGATAGGAGAGTCTGTGGGTTAAATAGGGAGAAAAGAATTAGATTATGCTACCCAGTGGCACAGGTGGAGGATATAACTGACAAAGCAGGAGATATAGTATATGGGGCTAGCAGACATGCAGTTTTTGTTGTGCACGTGCTTGCTAATGATGTATAGAAAGGTAGGTCAGAGGAGCTAATTAATAAGTACAATGGGTTGATAAAGGCATTGAAAGGAAAAGGCCATAAATTATTTTTGTCAGGGATACTGCCCAGAATTAAATGTGAGGATGAAGTTGTAAGTAGATCACTAGGGTTAAATGCTAGGCTTAGGTTAGAATGTAAGGATGAACAGATTAGCTGGTTGGAGTTATGGGAGCAGTACAAATGACGAAGGGAGCTTTTTCGAACGGGTGGTTTACATTCAAATAGGATAGTGGCTGGCTTGTTTGTTAGGCCTATTAACTCAGCTGTAAGGGAAGTTTTAAACTAGACAGTGGTGATGGCCGGGATAAATAAAATACAAAAAGAAAAAGAGGCAGAGAAATGTTTAACATAGGAAACTAGCATAGAAGAAGTTATAAGGGTAGGCTATGCTAATGCTAGAAGTATAATAAATAACATAGATGACTTTAGAGCACTGGTAGGAATGGAGGACTTTGATATAATAAGAATAACTGAAACATGGTTAAACGTAGATGATTTAAATGTCAGAAATTTCTTTGAAATACAGGGTTACACGCTGTTTAATAGGGAAAGAGTACTAAAGAGAGGGGTAGGATTGGCTATATGTTTAAAATGTGACTTACATCCTGTTGAATTTGAGGATATCAAAGATAATAGGCTTTTAGTGGGAATTTGTTACAGACCACCAGATGATACTGATAAAATTTGTGAGAAACTTTACAATGAGATTAATGTTTCAGCTGCTAATTAATTCATAATTATTGGTGATTTTAATTTCAGACATGTAGATTGGAAAATGTTAGAGTCAAACTATGAAGGAGAAAAGTTTTTTTTGAAATTGCTTAAGATGGCTTTCTTCGCCAATTAGTCAAGGAATCTACAAGAAACAATGTTATTTTAGATGTATTGTTAATTTCAAATATATAAACGGTCGAGAGGGTGGAAATTGGGGAACGTCTAGATGCAACTGATCATTGCTCTATTAGGTTCAATATTTTACTGCATATGGAGATAAGGAATAATGATATTTTGGTTACAAATTTTGGAGGAATGCGACAATAATTATCTGGTGTAAATTGGGTGGGCAGCTGAGTTATTTGGAGACACTGATCAGATGTGTAAAATTTTAAAGGTAGTTATTTTAAATATTTAAGGTAAACATATTCCTTATATAAAGAAAAGAGTAGCTGCAAGTAAAAACCTAGGTTGGATCACAAAAGTATAAGAAATAAAAATAAAGAAAGCGTCATAAATTTGAGAAATTTGAATTGACTGGTATGACAAGATTTAGAAGATCAAGAAAGTTGGTGAAACGGGAAATTAGGAAATCAAAGAGGATGTATGAGAAAAGGTTGGTTGAAAATGTAAAAATTAACAGTAAGGATTTCTTTAAATTCCTTAAGGGTAAACAAAATGTTAGAATAGTGGTAGGACCCTTGAGGGATGATAAAGGAAGGCTCGTATCTGGTGATTATGAGGTGGCTGAGTTATTAAATTCTGCTTTTTTTCAGTTTTTACCAATGAAGGTTTAAACAGTATTCCACATCTTGAACAGTTGATAGATGGAAACAAGATGATTGCATTAATCCTGAGCTTGTTAAGAAAAAATTTGGAAGTTTAAAGAGTGATAAGGCTCCTGAGCCAGATAACATTTCCCCAAGGGTTTTGAAGGAAGTTACGGATTGGATATTTAAGCCACTTGCTACTATTTTTTGTAAGTTCTTGAATAATAGGCAAGTACCAGAGGATTGGAAGTTAGCTAATGTAACTCTTCTTTTCAAGGTTGGTGATAAAAATTGTCCCGGTAATTACAGGCCCATTAGTCTTACATCAGTTTTGGGAAAAGTTTTGGAAAGTTTGATAAAAGATACTTTGCAAAGTCATTTAAAGTTTAGAATTTTATTGGATAGTCGACATGATTCTTCTAAGAGAAAATCTTGCCTTACAAATATTTTGATATTCTTTCAAAAGGTTACTGTTTGTGTAGATTAGAGTAAGGTTGTAGTTTTAGTGTATCTGGATTTTCAGAAAGTATATGAAAAGATGCCACATAAAAGGCTTGTAACAACAATTACCTCTATAGGTGTAGGGGATAAGTTAGCAAATTGAACAGAAGAGTGACTGGATAGAAAAAAGCAGAGGGTTGTAACAAATGTGGAGGCAGTAAATTTAAGTGAGTTTAGGAGCAAACTTGATAAGTACATGAATAATAAAGGCTGGCTTTACGTTTTTTTAAACTCATTTATTAATAATTTTAGTTAGATTAGAGGAGTGATACATCCAAGATGGATCAGTAAGTCCCATGTTGTCCCAAAACATTATGTTATGTTACAGATCAACAAACTAATGGATAGCGGCTGTAGCTTAATTTTGTTACAACTCTAGTATTACTTTGAATAATTAGGCCTAAGATTAAAATTCTGGTACTTTGGATTGTTAAGCCGTTTGTAAATCATTTTACTTGAGTTTTCATAAAACAATTTAGGACGTTTTTTAAACTGATGACTACTCTAGTCTAAGTATTTCACTCACGAATCAACAAACTAATGGATAGCGGCTCTAGCATTTGTTATATCACTTACAACAGGAAAATAAACTATTACACTTACGAATCAACAAATTATTACATAGCGGCGCTACCCTAACTTTGTTATAATACTCACAACAGGAAAATAAACTATTTCACTTACGAATCAACAAATTATTACATAGCGGCGCTACCCTAACTTTGTTATAACACTAGAAGTACTATGAATAGTTAGGCCTAATGTAAATCAATTAATTTTACCACAGGTTGGTGGTCATGTTTGTTTGTTGTTAAGCGCAAAGCTACTCAGACCTCTGACTATCTCTACCTAATTTTTAGTATTGTATGTTCTTAACGTTGAGCCACGGGGTGAAGGGGGGGGGGGGCAGGTGTGTGTTTTAAGCCTTATTTTATCTTTCTAATTATTTGTTTCTAAAGATAGCAGTACATACTTTTCATTTGAAATCTATGAATAATTTGTGTTAGCTCCATAAAAATGCCGTGGACAACATCACGAGAAAATAGGGTTTTATTACATCAATATGTAACTGTATTGTTCTAAATTATTTATACACCAACCTGTGTTTCATAGTTCCTTAGTCACATTAGATTCACACACACACAAAAAAAAACGTGTAAACAAAATATATTGTCTATATTACGACTAATTATTTCTATGACTTCCTGTGTAATTTATACAGAAAATGGGTGATTTCACCAAATTTGTTATTCTTTGGTACTTTACACTGAGTGTTGTAATGTGTAAAAATATAACATAACTCAATATGATGCGATATGTGAACCCAACCAATAGTTAACGGTATCAGAAAAAGCAGTTTGCGGATTAAGGTATTTACATGTATTGTTGTAAGAGCTAACAATATAAAATTATTCTCAATGTGATGCAACACGTGGACCCAATCGACGTGAACAGTTTATAAACAAGTCGGTAACTAGAGGGTTGATGCACGTAGTTTGTTTGTTCATTTGAGGATTGTTGTGCAAAGCTACACAAAGAACGATTTGTATAGACTATTGTTTAACTATTTACTGGGGTTTTACCATTTTCCCTCTAATAGGATACTAGCTGCTCAAATTACGGCCGCGTTTTTCCGGCAACATGTCAAGTTAACTCGTGAATTAAACTAGCAGCATGTTTAAACGCTAGTCATCTGACGACAGGCTTTTAAAAGGCAGTCATTGGCTGTACTCAGTCCGGCTGATCAAACCTTTTTTCGCATGCCCGTTCGAAGTTCCATATATAGGACTTCCATACTTAACTAAACTTGTACGCTTGTATATGTGATAATCGATTTAGTAATAAACATAAATACTTGACAAAGTTTCCTGTAAGCCTATTACATTGTTAAGTATTGACAGGGAGGGGCGAAATGGTTAACAGTTTCTCGTTAAAACACTTAATGAACGCTGTCACGGTATTTACTACACTCATCATTCATTTTGGTTTGTCTTCTTCTCACGCAGTATCGTGGTTTTTATCATTAATTAACTCAAAATGGGATTCTGAGAACTCGAAGTTTTAACAAAAACAAGCAAATAATACGAATCCATCAAATACATCATTAATAGCCGAAGTAAATGTATGGCTAGAAGGGCCTAATTCAGAGATACTTAATTAAATGAGGTTGCCTGCATGCAAGTAAGCTGACCCACTGGGCGACTTTTATAAACTTTCTTAACTGAATGAATTAATATGTATTACTTCTACCTGAAAAATAAATAAAGTAAATGATGATTTTTCTATTTACCGAAAAGATATTCCATCCAGGACTTGAGGTGATATGTGAACTGTTTTCAGAAGATAGTAGATCACACGACCGGACCCTGGAATCATCTGGGTTCTCTGGACTTAGGGCAAAGCTATTACACTGAGGATATTTTACACATTCTTTTGCACAATAGATAGTTGTAGAATGGACAGTGGTCATAATAGCTGTGGTTAACCCTCGCATGTTCCTTTGCGTGATTGTGAAAAGACCCGAGTTTACTGCCCAGCCTGAGACCAGACAAAGCGAGAACACTAACAGGAAAGGTGCGGGAACACCTCCACCCATCATGTTGTTAGTTTTACGTTTGGTGTTAGATAGTAAGTATAGGGATTTACAGCGCAGAAATCCGGTGTTCAATTCGCCATGTTAAACAGAGTACAAATAGCCTATTGTGTAGTTTTGCACTAAGAAAACAATAAATTTTAAGAACGTCTGCGAACAACTGCGAATATAGAAGATCATGTATGTTATAATAACAATTTCTCCACAGTAACGGACAGCTAACGAAACGGTCTGTTTTGAGTGACTTGCACGTTGCAAAGATTAGAGCATTGTTGGATACTTCCATTCTATTAATGGTTTCAGTTTAGGACTTTTGAGTATTTAACAGACAAAATGAATTTAACAGAGATGAAATTAATCGAATTGTTACTAGCTTGAGTTCTTGAAGGCAGTGTAAAACAGAAGACAGTATATTTGTTACTTCCTTCAGTATTTCTAGGTTGTGTAAAACAGAAGACTGTATAATTGTTACTTCCTTGAGTACTTGTAGGTTGTGTAAAACTGAAGACAGTACAATTGTTACTTCCGTGAGTACTTGTAGGTTGTGTAAAACAGAAGACAGTATAATTGTTACTTCCTTGAGTACTTGTAGGTTGTGTAAAACAGAATACAGTATAATTGTTACTTCCTTGAGTACTTGTAGGTTGTGTAAAACAGAAGACAGTATAATTGTTACTTCCGTGAGTATTTGTAGGTTGTGTAAAACAGAAGACAGTATAATTGTTACTTCATTGAGTACTTGTCGGTTGTGTAAAACAGAATACAGTATAATTGTTACTTCCGTGAGTACTTGTAGGTTGTGTAAAACAGAAGACAGAATACTTGTTACTTCCTTGAGTACTTGTAGGTTGTGTAAAACAGAAGACAGTATAATTGTTATTTCCTTGATTACTTGTAGGTTGTGTAAAAGAGAATACAGTATAATTGTTACTTCTGTGAGTACTTGTAGGTTGTGTAAAACAGAAGACAGTACAATTGTTACTTCCGTGAGTACTTGTAGGTTGTGTAAAACAGAAGACAGTATAATTGTTACTTCCTTGAGTACTTGTCGGTTGTGTAAAACAGAAAACAGTATAATTGTTACTTCCGTGAGTACTTGTAGGTTGTGTAAAACAGAAGACAGTATAATTGTTACTTCCTTGAGTACTCGAAGGTTGTGTAAAACAGAATACAGTATAATTGTTATTTCCTTGAGTACTTGTAGGTTGTGTAAAACAGAAGCCAGTATAATTGTTACTTTCGTGAGTACTTGTAGGCTGTGTAAAACAGAAGCCAGTATAATTGTTACTTCCTTGAGTACTTGTAGGTTGTGTAAAACAGAATACAGTATAATTGTTATTTCCTTGAGTACTTGTAGGTTGTGTAAAACAGAAGCCAGTATAATTGTTACTTCCGTGAGTACTTGTAGGTTGTGTAAAACAGAAGACAGTATAATTGTTACTTCCTTGAGTACTTGTAGGTTGTGTAAAACAGAATACAGTATAATTGTTACTTCATTGAGTAATTGTAGGTTGTGTAAAACAGAAGCCAGTATAATTGTTACTTCCTTGAGTACTTGTAGGTTGTGTAAAACAGAATACAGTATAATTGTTACTTCATTGAGTACTTGTCGGTTGTGTAAAACAGAATACAGTATAATTGTTACTTCCTTGAGTACTTGTAGGTTGTGTAAAACAGAATACAGTATAATTGTTACTTCATTGAGTACTTGTAGGTTGTGTAAAACAGAATACAGTATAATTGTTATTTCCTTGAATAATTGTAGGTTGTGTAAAACAGAATACAGTATAATTGTTATTTCCTTGAGTACTTGTAGGTTGTGTAAAACAGAAGCCAGTATAATTGTTACTTCCTTGAGTACTTGTAGGTTGTGTAAAACAGAAGACAGTATAATTGTTACTTCCTTGAGTACTTGTAGGTTGTGTAAAACAGAAGCCAGTATAATTGTTACTTCCTTGAGTACTTGTAGGTTGTGTAAAACAGAATACAGTATAATTGTTACTTCCTTGAGTACTTGTAGGTTGTGTAAAACAGAATACACTATAATTGTTACTTCCTTGAGTACTTATAGGTTGTGTAAAACAGAATACACTATAATTGTTACTTCCTTGAGTACTTATAGGTTGTGTAAAACTGAAGACCGTATAATTGTTACTTCCGTGAGTACTTGTAGGTTGTGTAAAACAGAATACAGTATAATTGTTATTTCCTTGAGTACTTGTAGGTTGTTTCCTTACAGAAAAGAGTAATTGTTTTATATTAATAAATATTTCCCACCTTACAACGGGCAGTATTTTCCAGGTACAGTCTACAGTGACTGAATTAATGGATGAAGAGTTTAATACCTCAAAAATAGTTTTTTAGTAAAACAAAACATACAATTAAACAAAATGGACAGATCAAATAAACACGAATATCAACAACTACTTAAAACGAAACTCAAACACCAAGTTTTATCACGAAAAACACACCAAGAAACGAAGGTTTACATTCACCAATTTTTTTGAAGATCCTTGTTTCTCGTTCTAGATCTTTATAGGCCTTTCTGGAGAGATGTTTATGCTTAGTTGGAGAATAGTATCAAGTTCTACAACAGCTGTAACTCGTGTTTCTCATTGTTATCCGTGATTTTTGTTGTTTTTATTGTATAGAATGAAATATCTACTTTTATTTTAGATAAAGCCTACTTTTTTGTATGAAGTACTTAATACTGCCGGTGATGGTGCTAGTGTCAACAGTACCTGGGTAGTGGACTGTAATTATAATCAAAGTGGTTTCGCAAATGGCGTCCTTGTTGGATTGTGGTAAGTATTACTGATTTTACAAACATCAATAACACTTGCTATCGTGCTTGTTATCATGAGAAAAGTCCTGGCATAGCCTGGTGTTTAGGGTAAACGTCAATAACACTTGCTCTTTCGGTTGTTATCACGAAAAAAGTGTTTAGAGCGCTAAATTCTCAATCTATAAGTCGCGAGGTCGAAACCCTATGCAGAATTTGCTCGTCCTTTCAGCTGTATTGGCGTTATAATGTGACGGTTAATTCCATTATTCACTGGTAAAAGTATACTAAGAGTTGGCGGTACGTGCTGTCGGTCAGTTGCACTCCCTGTGGTCGTCAGTTCAAAATTTGAGACGGTCCAAATATATCGTTAAACATTTTCTTGGTAATTCTGTTTAATTTTCAAGAGTTTTTCAAATTTCCTTAAAATCTTTAAGTATTTCATTTTTTTATATTCAAAATGCATTTTTCCTAAGGGATAACCTTGGTAGCTTTTCCTTAAACAAAAGAAACGACGATGAAAAATTCAGACAAAAGCAAGATGTTCATTGAGTTATTGGGATGGTGCCTAATTCACAGCTAAAATTTGTAAGAAAAAACTATTTATTTAAAAAAAGTAGTATGTGTCAATTGACTTATTGACTAAAAGTTTGTCTGTAACATAACATAGTATAAATACTGGATGAAGACAGCTAAACGTTTGTCTGTAACATAACATAGTATAGAGTACTGAATAAAGACAGCTAAAAGTTTGTCTGTAACATAACATAGTATAAATACTGGATGAAGACAGCTAAAAGTTTGTCTGTAACATAACATAATAAAGAGTGTTGGACGGAGACAGCTAAATGTTTGTCTGTAACATAACATAGTATAAATACTGGATGAAGACAGCTAAATGTTTGTCTGTAACATAACATAGTATAAATACTGGATGAAGACAGCTAAATGTTTGTCTGTAAC
>NW_013673048.1:0-4140 GCF_000517525.1 Limulus polyphemus | reverse complement strand
AATTTGTCATAAAACATTATGTTACTCCTATCATATTTGTCATAAGACATTATGTTACTCCTATCATATTTGTCATAAGACATTATGTTACTCCTATCATATTTGTCATACGACATTATGTTACTCCTATCATATTTTTCATAAGACATTATGTTACTCCTATCATATTTGTCATAAGACATTATGTTACTCCTATCATATTTGTCATAAGACATTATGTTACTCCTATCATATTTGTCATAAGACATTATGTTACTCCTATTTAATTTTTAACACTACATTCATAATCTAGTCCCTAGTCCTCATCTATAAGAATGTAGTGTTAAAAATATAATATGCCTAACATAATGTCTTGTGGGAAGCATAATTAATTATATCATGCTTCAGCGTTCACACCATAAAAAATGTTGTTGTAACAAACGGCTTATAAAATAGTATTCCAATCACTCATGTATTCGTTGTATCCCAGCTAGCCTGAAGAGCTCTGGATTGAGCGAAATGCGTCGCCGGCAATGTATATGACGAATGTAGTATGATTGAAATACTATTATTATACACTCTTTTAATTCTTGAAAATCCATAAGAGTCTATATTAGGAATATAGTGTTAAAAATATAATAGGAATAACATAACTCTTTATTGATGTGTAACTAGAGGTTTTTACTGTTGTGTAGCTGGAAGTTTTTATTGACGTGTGGCGGGAGGTTTGTTTTAGGTATGTATCTGAAGATTTTTTATTGATTTGTAGCTGGATGTTTTTATTGTTGTGTAGCTGGAGGTTTCTATTGGCGTGTAGCTGGAGGTTTTTATTGGCGTGAAGCTGGAAGTTTTTATTGTTGTATATCTAGAGGTTTTTATCAGTGTGCAGCTGGAGGTTTTTATTGTTGTGAAGCTGGAGGTTTTTATTGGTGTGAAGCTGGAGGTTTTTATTGGTGTGCAGCTGGAGGTTTTTATTGGTGTGTAGCTGGAAGTCTTTATTGTTGTGTAGCTGGAGGTGTTTATTGGTGTGCAGCTGGAAGTTTTATTGTTGTGTAGCTGGAGGTTTTTATTGTTGCATAGCTGGAAGTTTTATTGGTATGTAACTGAAGATTTTTACTGGTGTGTAACTGGAGGTTTTTATTGGTTTTTAACTAAAAGTTTTATTGGTGTGTAGCTAAAGGTTTCTATTGGTGTGAAGCTGGGAGTTGTTATTGTTGTGTAGCTGGAGGTGTTTATTGGTGTGTAGCTGGAAGTTTTATTGTTGTGTAGCTGGAGGTTTCTATTCGTGTGAAGCTGGAAGTTTTATTGTTGTATAGCTAGAGGTTTTTATCAGTGTGCAGCTGGAGGTTTTTATTGGTGTGAAGCTGGAGGTTTTTATTGTTGTGTAGCTGGAGGTGTTTATTGGTGTGCAGCTGAAGGTTTTTATTGGCGTGTAGCTGGAGGTTTTATTGTTGTGTAGCTGGAGGTTACTATTCGTGTGAAGCTGGAAGTTTTTATTGTTGTATAGCTAGAGGTTTTTATCAGTGTGCAGCTGGAGGTTTTTATTGGTGTGTAGCTGGAAGTTTTATTGGTGTGTAGCTAAAGGTTTCTATTGGTGTGAAGCTGGGAGTTGTTATTATTGTCTTGCTGGAGGTTTTTATTGTTGCATAGCTGGGAGTTTTATTGGTATGTAACTGAAGATTTTTACTGGTGTGTAACTGGAGGTTTTTATTGGTTTTTAACAAGAAGTTTTATTGGTGTGTAGCTAAAGGTTTCTATTGGTGTGAAGCTGGGAGTTGTTATTGTTGTCTTGCTGGAGGTTTTTATTGTTGCATAGCTGGGAGTTTTATTGGTATGTAACTGAAGATTTTTACTGGTGTGTAACTGGAGGTTTTTATTGGTTTTTAACTAGAAGTTTTATTGGTGCGTAGCTGAAGGTTTTATTGGTGTTTAGCTGAAGTACAGTTTATTTTGTCAAAGTGTACTTAAGCGTGATTTCTACAAGTATAACAAGAGTTACTGGAGGTATTTGTATTAACAATATGTTGCTACTACAGTTCAATATTAATTCGAGTCTTGAAGGTTATACTTTCAGTACGTGGAAATCTTGAATTATTTATGAGTGTTTTGTGTTCAGTTAAGTCCGGTTTTTACTAGAGATAACTTAGTTAAACTAAATAATTCAATATGTATACATATACACACACACAAGAGCAATAGTTATCAATCATACATTGGCAGCTGGTGAGTATTTCTTTTAGTTAGTCTAATGATTCTAGTTTTCAGAGAACGAATAAAAATCTTAGAGATCATGTTAGCTGAAAAATATCTGACAAAACTAGCTCTCTCCCGAGGTTCTTATACCCATTTCTTTCATAACTGTGCATATATATCAAAGAAACATCCATATTAGCTAAAAATGCTGAATGAAGGGGTTTATGGCATTTTTAGTTGTTTAACTTTAAAATAGAACTATGAATGAAGTCATGTTATAAGCAAATGTGTTTCATTTTCGTGTAAAGATAGAATTAATAAACAATGGTTATTGAACTAACGACCCAGGTGTGTGAATAAATAAAATTCAAAATTAAATATATTTTACTCGTAATATTATGTCGTTTGGTGGAAAATAAAAGTAACATATTATATCATTGCAGCTGTTTGGGATGACAGAAGCGATTATAAAAATATGGACTACCAGAAATGTGTTCCTCTAACGTCAGTATGGTCAGTTGACGCCACCAGCTGTGAGCAGAAAATGTCAAGACTAGAGGTGGGGGGTGGGTCCAAAAAACCAGAAGAGGCATGGAAGTTTGAATGTCCAAGCAGCAAAGGAAATTTTTCTGCAATAGTCGGGATATTTCGAATCCTTAAACAGTTGCGCATAACTTGTTGTAATCTACTTCAAAACTTCTAAATATCCAGCTTTGCAAAATATGTACTTGATGTCTGTAGAATTGTATTAACACTAACCCCAAAAAATTTAAGTTAACCTACAACGTCACACGCCATAAAGTTCCAACTATTCATACGTACATTTCAAACGTCACTTCACGATATTGCAATTTTTCATATTTTAGACAAGACGTCTTCACCATATTGTTCTATCTCAGAGTATAGACAATGTAGCTTCACAATATTGTTCTCTTATTTTATATTATAGACAATGTAGCTTCACAATATTGTTCTCATATTTTATATTATAGACAATGTAGCTTCACAATATTGTTCTCATATTTTATATTATAGACAATGTAGCTTCACAATATTGTTCTAATACTTCTGATTACACACAATGTAGCTTCACAATATTGTTTTAATATTTAAGGTTATATACAGTGTAGTTTCACAATATTGTTCTAATACTTCAGACTATAGACAATGTAGCTTTACGATATTGTTCTCATATTTTATATTATAGACAATGTAGCTTCACGATATTGTTCTAATACTTCTGATTACACACAATGTAGCTTCACAATATTGTTTTAATACTTCTGATTACACACAATGTAGCTTCACAATATTGTTCTCATATTTTATGTTATAGACAATGTAGCTTCACAATATTGTTCTCATATTTTATATTATAGACAATGTAGCTTTACGATATTGTTTTACTACTTCACATTATATACAATGTAGCTTGGAGATATTGTTTAGAAGCTGATTAAAAAGTGTCAAGAGATTGTTTTAATATTTCATAATATTAATTACGTAGTATCAATAGGTTGTATTAACCTTTCAGAATATTGATCAAATGGCTTTAACACATTGTTTTAATAGAGAACTAAGGAGATCTTTAGAGGAGAACACCATGCTTGACTGAACGTAATTTTACTGTCACAGTTTACATCTTTCTCATTTTGTAAAACGTTTTTTGATTCAATAAAACACATTAAGTGTGAGCCAAGTTTCTATCCTCCTTTATAATACAAACAAAGTAAACTTTATGCATATGTAAGTGTGTGTTGCTAACGATGATTTCCGCAATTATAGGAAAACAGTTCTAGTTTGAAAATGCTGATAAAATATTCATATTTCACTAAAAGTACTTTACGCGTAGACAATAGAACAACACTGTTTTAACGAGTTGATATTTACTTACGTTTTTATACTACTTGTGTTATCGTGAAACATAGTAGTAATTTTATATTGAAGTTAGTAATGAGTTGTTTGGTA
>NW_013673047.1:34144-38008 GCF_000517525.1 Limulus polyphemus | reverse complement strand
TGCCTGGTTGTTGTGAGGTTAGGAAATCTTGTGGATGACGAAATACAGCGAGATGAGCCGGCGTCTGAATGGCGTACCCCACGGGCTATACAGGGTTAGATAACTTAGGATTAAGCTTATAATAAATATGGATTAGGTGGGGTTTGGTTTGGTTTGAATTTCGCGCAAAGCTTCACGAGGGCTATCTGCGCTAGCCGTCCCTAATTTAGGAGTGTAAGACTAGAGAGAAGGAAGCTAATCATCACCACCCACCGCTAACTCTTGGACTACTCTTTTACCAACGAATAGTGGGATTGACGGTCACGTTATAACGTCCCCACGACTGAAAGGACAAGCATGTTTGGTGGGACGAGGATTCGAACCTGCGATCCTTAGAGTGCAAATCGAGCGCCCTAACAACCTGACCATGCCGGGTCTCCAGTGACTCAGAAGTAATCTTAAGGGTTTGTTTGTTTTAGAGCAAAGCCCTATTAGGATATTTGCTGTGTCCACTTATATGATGGCTTACCTTGGGCGTTTTCAGTTTATTTTTCCCAATATGTATATGCAAATATAAGTATCGAATCATCTAGTAACTATTGTAAGAGATTAATTTATATTTTCGTACAACGTTACGTGTCAAATTATTGTGTCATCAGTTTTAAATATATTACTAAGTTTTTCTATTCCTTTCTGGTAGTCCCCCGGTGGGGACAGCTGTAAGTTTAGAGACTTACAAGTAGAATCCTGGGTCCGATTCCCCGCGATGGACATAATGGATAGCCCAATGTGGCTTTGCTTTACAAACAAACCTTTCTGGTATAATGAAAAATTACCATTTGCAGGTAGATCAAACTAGTGTTAGATGAAAGATAAAATTTGAAAAAAATAATAATTTGAATATCGTTGCTATTCGACTGAAGTTTTCTCACCTCACGCTGTGAACACGCGAGATCAAAGCTGTAGCATTCTCGAGCTCGATATGAACACTTGCGTCCCCCCTAACCCCTACAAATACAACATATTCTTTCGATGATGTCATATAATGTAGTCGGTTAGAATTTTTTCAGCTACGTGTTTAATTAAGTTTATTTAGTGCTAAGTACAATATCAGATATAGAATTGAAAAACTATTAAAAAATAAGCCAATTGTATCGCTATTCCACTTCTATAAGATATGAATGAACTGTAGAATACATAACCTCATTCACAACTGATAAGTAAAGGTTAGCAGTGCTTTTTTATGCCTCAAATTCTTTAAGCGCAGAATTACACAATGTGCTATTTGCACAGTTTCCGATGCAAGGATCGAAACTCGTATTTTAGCGATAAGACCTTAAGATTGTCCCCCGGCGGGACAGCGGTAGTCTATGGATTTACATCACTAAAGTCCAGCGGTCGATTCCCCGCAAACGCCCAAGCTAAGCCATCATATAAACAATTAAGACGAGCTTTTCGGGTGTTTAAATAGCTTTCTCTCTGTCATGGTACTGACAATATTTACACATTTTTTTCCCATTATCGAAAGTTCTAGATCTTTTTTCCCAATTATAACGATGTGCTTGTTTGTTTGAAGTTAAGCACAAAGCTACACAATGGGCTATCTGTGCTCTGCCCGCCACGGGTATCGAAACCCGGATTCTAGTCCGCAGAAGATGTGCTCGGAACTTCGAATGTACATTTACAAAGAAACATTGTTGTCTGTATTTTAAAATCATAAAGAAAGTGAACAGAATCGTAACTGAGAACGAGAAAGTTAAGATAAGCAAAACAGATCAAGTTTTTACTCCAAGAGACCATGAATAACTGAGTGGAATATTTCATCTCCAGTTCCAAACTAAAACTTTATCCAAATTAGGTAAAAATCGGGCTCTTTAAAAAAGAAAAAAAATCTACGAATTTCAATTTTTTATATTGTCGATCTTTCTACCACTTTCCATTATAATCCAGAAACTATTGGTTTTTAATATAGTACATCATCACGTCAGGTACAAAAAAAAAAAGAGAAAGTTAATTCTGTTGCTCAAGTTTCACATCTTTATGTCCTAGATTTTCATCATGACCTTCATTTGCCCCCACTGCAAAGCTGAGTTTGTCTCTGCCCATTTGTTCTTCCACTCGCCCCAATCTTGTGAACAGGATTAACGACACATATACCAAAATATGTGCTACAATAGCCCTCTGGTGGCTCGGCGGTAAGTCTGAGGGAACGTAACGCTAAAAATCGGGTTTTTATACCCGCAGTGGGCAGAGCACAGATAGCCCATTTGTGCTTAACAGCAAACAAACTTAAACTTAGTATTTCAATAAATACTTTCTGCAAAACAGAGTACACACGCACTTTTTTTTTTCTATTGTCCACAACAAACTTAACATCAAAAAATATCAATCTTAGCCTTTCTTCTTGTCACGTTTCATTGCGTCATGTAGGGCCCAACATATCTTCTTGTCACGTTTCATTGCGTCATGTAGGGCCCAACATATCTTCTTGTCACGTTTCATTGCGTCATGTAGGGCCCAACATATCTTCTTGTCACGTTTCATTGCGTCATGTAGGGCCCAACATATCTTCTTGTCACGTTTCATTGCGTCATGTAGGGCCCAACATAGAACCCGCCACATTTTTGTATTTCAAAACATTTGTTGTTGTTACAAATATGTAACTTACAGAAAATAGTTATGTTGTAATCACTGGCGATGGAACACATCTAGATGTATTATGTTGCAAAGTTACATCACTGGCTGTATATATATACTGTAGAGGCTTGTTTGTTATGGATTTCGCGCAAAACTAGCCGTCCCTAATTTAGCAGTGTAAGACTAGATGGAAGGCAGCTAGTCATCCCCACCCACCGCCAACTCTTGGGCTACTCTTTTACCAACGAATAGTGGGATTGACCGTCACATTATAACGCCCACACGGCTGAAAGGGCGAGCATGTTTGGTGTGATTGCAAGTCGAGCGCCATAGCCACCTGGCCATGCCGGGCCCCACTGTAAAGTTAAGTTGCTTGAAAATTAAACTCATCTTTTGTACGTTTGTCTTTCCAAACCAAGTCAATTTTGTTCTTGTATAAATATATTCACCAGAACAGCGCTAACAACACTCCGGTTGGGCAACTACAATATCTCAGGTGTATACAGAGTAGGAATAGTTTATTAAAACGAAAGATGTCGCTAGCTGGAGTTTCCACGAAATGACAAAACTGTTTTATTAAAGTTCTTTGTTATTACATACGATAAACAAACTTGCTTTGATATCACCGTGTTATGCTTTTTCAGAACAAGGTACGCACGCTTTGGAACTGTTGTGTCACTTCAAAACAGTCGGTCCATTGTGTCTCTGAATTATTCAAAAAAGAAAATTTAATAAGCGCGACGAGTGGCGCATTAGAACTTGTCGTGTTATGATACGAGAGAAAAATAGTCGAATTTTGTGTATTTTAGTTCCGAAGAAGACGTGCTGTTTAATAAGTTCACACGTACACAAAATAAATCTCTAGCTCTTGCGAATAGTCACGCAATAATGGTGGTCTGCAATTTGTCACCAGTTTTTAATCAAGGCTGAATCACGTAGTTTAATAAATGTTTTACTTATCCAAAAGCTCTTCAATTGACAACGTTTTTTTTTTGTATCGTGTAAAAAGAAAAAAAAACAAATGTGAAAGTAATCTACCGTACTTCACACACACACACACACATACATACAAAAAAAAAGAGAGACAAAAACGAAGTATTCATCACATAAGAGAAGGTAATATCAAACTTATTTATTGTCGGATAATGATTTGTTTGTTTGTTATGGATTTGGATTTCACGCAAAGCTACACGAGGGCTATCTGCGCTAGCCGTCCCCAGTGTAAGGCTAGAGGGAAGGCAGCTAGTC
>NW_013673047.1:17201-33425 GCF_000517525.1 Limulus polyphemus | reverse complement strand
AATCTAAATTTTCACCGTGCAACGCCGGGTAACTCAGCTAGTATATAATATTAACAGTTGGAAGATTGGCTAGGTTATTCTTGTAGTAAAAACATTTTGTTCTTGATTTTTTTTTAAATCATTTGGACAGTCTACCTTACGAGCGTTTCCAAAAAGCAGAGAGTGTATACTTATGAACTAAGGAGTGTGGGATCTACTTGTGGTTGTTATGCTGTAAATCATGCGTGATGGAAATTTCCATGACTGCTAGATATCTTTTATTCATCCCCTGATCTCTGGCAGTTTATCCAGGTTAAGAGCTCCAAATGGAAACAAAATCTCTTGGTCAACATTTTCCTTTAAACATGTTAGTAAAAAAAAAACAGGTTAGATTACCGAGAAAAGATGGCTATGATCAGTGTTTGAACATATTTTTATAGACACATTTCAACTACATATGTGTTGCCAATCTTCACAACAATACCCCCATTTGCGAGTATAGCCTCATTCAGAACTATAACACATGAACTACTGAAGGAGGCCTAGACCTTTTAAATGTACACTATGAGCTCGAGCGAGAGATTTACCGCACTTGTTTAGTCTTAATGATAGATTTCAAAAGGGAGAATAAAAATGTCAGAGAGAAAAAAAAAAGACATAAATATTATTTCATTGTACAGACAATTCATATGGAGGATGGTGTTAATACAGAGGACGGTGAACAAAATTAATAAAACTTTTCTATTGAGACACCAAACAAAAACTTTTTATTTTTACTGACACACCATATAGAATAAGTTTAAAAGGCAAACGATTAAAATAATTTCATTAAAACCAAATGATTAAAAAAAACTGCCAATCGTTTAGACACGGTATAGTGCTTTCCTCACTGGTAATGATAATCTGGAAGACTCAGATGAGCTGCTCCGTCTACACCACCGACTCCAGGTTGAGTTTTTGTTACTTTTAAAGAGTGTCAAACATACTTAACCTTTCAAGGATGGTGTATTAAGTAATATATATATATATACATACGTGCGCGCATATGTATGTAACTCTGTTGAAGTTTCTGTTTGTTTATTTTTGAATTTCGCGCAAAGCTACACGAGGGCTATCTGCGCTACCCGTCCCTAATTTAGCAGTGTAAGACTAAAGGGAAGGCAGCTAATTATCACCACCCATCGCCAACTCTTGGGCTACTCTTTTACCAACAAATAGTGGGATTCACATTATAACGCCCCCACGGCTGAAAGGGCGAGCATATTTAGTAGGACGGGGATTCGAACTCGCGACCCTCAGATTGCGAGTCGAGGGCCCTGTTTTTGGATACCCGTGTCTCGAATAAGAAAGGTATATCCTTTTATCATGAACCTATCTCTACAGGTTAATACATTCATTTTGATATTTTTGTACCTTATTTACAAAACAAATCTGATTACAATCTGAGTTAACCATGTTTAGTTACTAACAACGAGCTGTTTCCCGCTGTGTTGAACAACATTAAAGAATGCCTTTCCTACGACTTTGGTGAAAAGGTTATCAACAACACCAAGGAAACAATGAATGCCCGCCGTACTGTGATACTGTTCTTATCGTATAACATGAAAAATAATGAATGACCGCCGTAATGTAATACTGTTCTTACCGTATAACATGAAAAATAATGAATGACCGCCGTACTGTAATACTGTTCTTACCATATAGCATGAAAAATAATGAATGCCCGCCGTACTGTGATACTGTTCTTACCGTATAGCATGAAAAATAATAAATGCCCGCCGTACTGTGGTACTGTTCTTACCGTATAACGTGAAAAAACACCTGAGAAAATGCTTTATCGGAATTATCCAACTTAATTATATGTTTAAAACACAAGACAGACTAAAAATTATGTTTCCCCTTTAAAACAAAATTGAAACTACGCAGAAGTTCTCTATAATATATTTCTACGCCTAAGTTGCAAACTTGAGTGCATTGGTTCCACCGACAGGAGGCTTCAGCAGATACAAAAACCATCGAAGGTTACAAAACTCAGTATCCTACTGGTATCGGTAGTGCAGTGATATTCAACCCATCCAAGCAAAAGTTCAAAAATATTTTACAGGCCAGCAATGAAAGTGGCCACCACCATTCAACTTACAAAAATCAGTGCTCGATACCAGAGAACAAGTTTTTACCTTTAAAATGTAAATTCTAACTCACATGGACTTCAATACACGATCCAAATAAGCATGTTGAATCGTCAGTTACACATACGTCCAGTAGAGCAGTAAACTTATACACTTATTTGAAACTTTACCAAAATGATGATTGTTTTCAATTTATGCACACACTCTGTAAACGGCACGATTAATGTCACAATCAAATGTTTCTCATACCATTACTAACACTAAAACTTAAACTAAGGTAAGGTGATAAAAAGTGATAACCGATTTACTTTGAAACTAACAGTGCTGACGACACGACGCCGGAGGGGCCATCACAGTGTCTACGAGGATATATTTATATATATATATATATATTCAATGAAGTACCTACGTTAAGGCCTCCAACTGAAAATATTTTGACAACCCAATCAATATGTGATCATGTGAAGATAAGGGCGACGAACGACTCGTTTGCGGACGCAATTACCTCTAAGTAAATAAGCCCGTGGCCAAAGCACGAGAAACATGTTACTACTCTGTCCGTATCCTATGTGATGATACAAGCAACTAACGTCTGAGTGAGATTAAAAACCTCGCAGCTGTGCCACTGATGTTAAAGAAAGAAAACAGGCACTTTTACAAGACGTTCTTTAAAAAAGCGCCGAGGTGAACAACTTGACAAGTTTCTCGGTGAATTACTCGGATATAAATGTTCTTATTCAGAGGTTATGGCTTTTCCAGAAAGTGTGAAAACAGAAGTTGGAGGAACATAGATACGATCCCTTCAGGAAAATAGCAAACAATGCAAGGGGATAAAGCCGCCAAAGAATTGACGAATTGGCAGGACGTGTTAACCAACGGTGTGATTCCCAAAATTCAATGAACACATAAGCTAAAGAGGAAAAAAAGGCATGAAATAGAACGCACATATCAGACAAATGCGCATGACTACCAGACTGGATGTGTGGAACTGTAATATGTTTCATAAGGTGTTCTAAAACATAATACATCCATTAAACAGAAGAACGGATACCGTTTTTTTATGTGGAAAACAAAGTATATATAAAAGTATCAGAAAAAGTGTTAACAAGTGTGCAAAAACAAACAAACAACATAACGAATAAACACATAATAGGAAAACAAAAATGTTCTTGATATCTAGACGCACCGGATAAATTATACATGGAAATGTTTTCTAGATGTTGATCAAACAGACTGAACAGGATAAAAACATTTCTTTGAAATTGTCTGAATGAAGTAAATAAAACGAAGAGAAATACATTTTTCTAGGTAAAAAGAGTAGACTAGGTTGAGCAAAAATAGAGGCTTTTATAAACGTTGACCAAATCGATTGAATAAATAGAATAATGACAGGGTTACCTAGACGAAGAAGATGAATTAAACATGGATGATGTTTGAGCATACTGGACAACAACAGGTATATGACTTACTAAAAGGTGGCTAACAGAATTAAAATGAACAGAAACATGGCTGACTAGATGTAGGATTCACGGATTGTTAAAGTGAACAGTCACCAATACACTGAAAAAACTCTGTTAGAATCATGTTAAGCCTAAAGAAAAATAAATGCAATATCAGCCCTTAATGATCAAGACATGAATGTCACGTTTTAAACAACTAATTCGAATCTACTTATATCTATCTTCAATGAATGTGGGACGGACGTGGCCTAGTGGTTAGCTTGCCAGATGTGAATTCGAAGGTCCATTCGAAGTGTGTTATAAGAGAAACGGTAAAATCCTGCTACTCAATTAGACAAGAGTAGCCCAAAAGTTATCGGAGGGTGCTATTGACTAGTTACCTCCACCATCACCCCCTAGTTTGTGAGTTCAAAATTAGGTACGGCTATATGCACAGATAACCCGAATAGCTTTGCTCGAAAATTCTCAAACAAACAAAACCACATACTGACATCTTGTTACACTGAGAAACTCCTTTGGCCAAAGCATAGGACGATCAATCGGACCTTAATGAAGACCTTCTCATCTGACTGTTTGAATGAAACAGGGGTCCTTTCCCGATTGTGACAACATGTCACCTCCATTAACTCGAGCCTCACTCCAAGCTCCATGACATCGTGTTTTAAGTTACCCCCAGGAAAATACTCTCTGACGTGACGCCATTGCTTCCACTAGCGATTAAAATGACCTGGTTGAGAAAATAATAACATAACACAAAATACGCCATATTTTGTTTCGCGACTGCATGTAATTATGTTTGTGCGGAAGGTTAAGTTGTGGACCGTGCGTGATTAGCGTGCCTGGATTGTTGACTCGTGGTTCGCGTCTGTTTGCCGTAACAAAAACAGTTGAACACTTTAGGAAGGTAGGTGTGTGATGAGAACGAGGTTCAAATCACACTATTAGGACAGACAAGAGTAGCTCGAGAATTTTTGAAGGTGCTGTCAGGTCAAAACTGGGGACAGCTATGCGCAGATAGCCTCTTTTTTAGCGTTGCGCCAAGATTCTAAGAGAACAAGAGAACCCGAGTTCGAGCCGAGGAGATGTGGTAAAATTAGATTACAATACACAGAACAACCAGGTTCGAATCCCCGTCACACCAAACATGCTCGCCCTTTCAGCCGTGAAGGCGTTATAATGTAAGAGTCAATCCCACTATTCGTTGGTAAAAGAGTTGGCGGTGGGTGGTGATGACTAGCTGCCTTCTCTCTAGTCAGATAGCCCTCGTGTAGCTTTGCGCGAAATTCATAACAAACAAACACAGAACAACATTTTGAGACAGACAGCAATATATATTTAACTAGCTAATTATCATTATTTTAAAACTACTATTATTGAATGCACCAAATGTTTGTTTTCTTTTCCATAGCGCATACAAATATCGTGTTAATGTATTTCATCGTAATTTATAATTCAGAATTAGTCTAGTATCAGTAAACAACAAGTAAGGAAATTACGGACGCAAGCCTATGTAAAATATTTCAAATACTGCTTGAAGAAAAGCAAGAAAAAACAAAACAAAGACACCAACTTTATAAATGCGATCGGAAAAACAAACATGTATGCTACCTAAAAAAAAAGGGGGCCGGCATACTTGAGGAAGAAAATAAAATATTCTATCTTTTAAAAAAAAGAAGGACAAACAAAGTTGTTTTTTAATCCACGTGTTTTAGCGTGACGGATACATAAATTCCTGCGACCTAGATGAATAACCCATCTATCAAGAGAAAGTCAGTACTGAAAGTTCCACCAAAAAATGTATACATATATATATAAACACACAGTGTTTGTTGTCGTGTTTGCTTGCTTTTATCTTATCAAAATAACTCCGAATAAGAGAAAATACCCATGGAGAAAAAATAAACATATAGCTTTTTGTTCTTTTGTTTGCGTGCTTTTATCGCAATAAATATATCGAGTAGACAAGTTTCTCTGTCTCCCCTATATTATACCATCCCATATGAAGTTGTAAGGAAATCCCAAAGGGATTCTTGTTTCAAAGGGCAGCCGCATCTCGCTGGTGTTCACGAAAACTCCGCCGGAGATTTCGGTGTGGCCCACGGGAACTCCATCACTCCCTCTCCCCTGAGGTTGAATCCTTTCAAATCCTGACATATTGATCGCCGGGGAGTTTTGAGAGGCTCTCAGAACATGTATTAATCAGGGTAGCCGCCTAATAAGACGGCGTTTGCTGTCTCCTGCAATTTCTCTCGTGACTTTAACTTGCACAGTGTGCAGATGGCACTATGTAATACACCAATCTGGCTGTTCTTGTTCTGCTTTACTATCTAAACGAAAGAAGATTTGACAGGAGACAAGAAAAATTGGTTTGACACTAGAAAAACAGAAGACATCCATCCAAGAAAATTCTCCAACTAGAGTTACTTCCTCTAGTCTTAGCAACACGACTAACACGAGTTTTATGTTTTCATCAAATCTTTATTAGAGGTTGTCATCACTGTGTGCATGGGAAATAACATTCCACTGAGCAGTGAAACATTCTGGAATGTTCCAAGTTACGTGGTAAAAAATATTCGCATGTATAGCATCCTATCTGTATCTTTGACGACTTTAAATGAAAATAGACTTCAGACTGAACATTGTGGGGGACTTAATTGACTACTACACTATGAACTACAGAATAACTTAGAACTATCACATTTATAAATAATGTTCATCAAATGTTAATCTTTTTTCTAACGCATACCACTTCTATAGAGCTTTATGTTTATGAAACTCAAAGGCTTAGTTACTTTCTTTTTTGAACAAGACAGTTTTACATAGCTATCAGTAACATTATCAGAATTCCTAACAGTTGTTAATCAAGAGTACATTTGATTCTTCAAAAAATATGTGTAAGCAGCTGACAACTGTTGGTCAAATCTATATTTGTTTAAAATTCAGGTGCAAGTCAATATACATTTTAACTCTAAAAACACACGCTGCTGATGATTCGGTAATATTTGTTTTCAGTTCATATGCAACACAAAGAAACAGTTGAGGTCTATACAATATGTTTATGCAGTAGATAACTCGTGAAATGACGTATTGAGTTGGTCTAAATGTGACATATTCATCTGACGCAAGTGAAAGATAAAGGTTTTCATTATTTGTGTTTTGTGCAGAGCAAACAATGCCCATTCTAACAGTCTTATACGAACGATTTTTGGCTAATCTTAAACCATAAATCTCGACAAACTTTCCACAGACCCTCCACTATACATGTACCTCAACTCCCAAGACCACTTTTAAATAGATTAACGACATAAAAGCTCGCTGTAGCTGCATCAGAAGGCTTAACAAGTTTGTAATCGAATGAATTTAATTCGACCAGTTTTCTTACAAAACAGCGTTGATTTCGAAGTGTGGCAAGGAAGCCTAGGAGTTTTTACATGGCTTGTGAGCCTTTTTCGCCTAAAATTTATTTCACATTTTTAATTTTACCAGGAGATTTGCCCGGTTCATTGAATTTGGGTCAAAGGGCTCTCTTGCGGAACCATACTTTTCGCTTTGCTGATAACTTCAGAGCCATTTGCTCTCCTAAATGCTCTACTATTAGATTTTTTTTGCTTTACAATGTTTATTAATTCAGCCATACAAATATTCTTTTTCGGATAAGATTGTGACATAAATGACTTAATAATGTCTTTTTAATAATGTCGAATGTTCAAAATGTATATGTGATAAATGAGACATAGCTCTCAAATATAGTGACACAGCTCTGTATTATAAACTCGATTATCATTCATTAGTTGTGGTGGAAATAAGAGAGAGAGAGAGTCGTAACTACAGACTTTTTTTATCAAAACAAAAGGTATTTAAACATTCATTCTTTCACCGGAAAGTCAACAGAAAGTTTGTCTAATGCTAGTTTTCTTATACCCTTTCTCATTAGAAATTTCCACTGTTGTTAGTGTGTTTTTTCCAAAAAAAAATCTTAAATAGTTTACGTCTTTTCTATTATCCAATCATCAGTCACAGGGCAAGGCATTTTTTCTTGGCATGTATAGCTACAACTTATGTATTAAAACGTGCTACTTTTAATTCAATATATTATTTTGTGTATATGCGGTATTTATAGTTAGATGGCTCAAGATTCGATCTCATACCATTAAATTTTCAAAAATTTTGTTGTGGCATGCCTCCTCCCAAAAATGGCATGAAATGGTAGCGTACCTTTCACACATTATGCATCACGTTGTTTAGCTGTGGTATTGACCTGACCAGTCCAAAACTGCTTCCTACGGTAATGTGTCATTATCTACATCAACTGAACATTTGTGTGAGGTAGGCACCAACTGACTTTACTACCCAGATTGGTATTTTTTTTTCATGCAGAAAAAGAAAACTAAACCTTTTTTGGACTACACTCTTGGAAAAATTGTTTGAACCCTCGAGACATCTATATATGTAATTCTCAAGCAGTATCCGGTTCTAGAAATGTGGACAAGATGTGTTAAATAAATGTACAGATCTTCATCATTATCTAATAAGGTTTGGTTTTCAAAATGTTCGCTTGGAGTTTTTATTCAATCGGTATTTAATTACTAATATTTATAAACGAGCTTTTTTTGTAGAATGTGACCTTGTTCACTGTATTTATAAATATAAAGCCACTTATGTGTTTAAATAATGTCGAATTTACATGGAGGATTAATCTTATCTTATAAACACGTTTTCATGTGTTAATGCAGTGGCCTGTTGTCATAGATACCTCGAGAGGTACGTTTAACATTTACATTTGGTTCACAGCGATTTCTCTACTATTCGCCATACAATACCGACAGATACATAATGTCGTATGAGTTATGAAACAGTAGTTCTTTCCGTGGGAAGATATTCATACAGTAAGATCATTAAATAATGTAGAGCTAAAAAACACGATATTCTGAGGAATGGAGCGTTCAATGTTCTTTAAAGGAGCGAAAATACTCTTAGATCAGAGCATTTGGAGCAGCAACGAACTCCCAATTTACATCCTAAGCCTAACATGGGCATTGTCTGCACTGATCAGAAAATATATACAAGATATAACAAAATATACCAAAGAAACAAACAAAAGTTCATAAGTTTTCAGCAACATCTTAAAATCAATGTCCATTAGCCCCCTCTTCAGTGGCACGGCGGTATGTCTGCGAACTTATAACGCTAAAAACCGGGTTTTGATACCTGTGGTGGGCATAGCACAGATAGTCCATTGTGTAGCTTTGTGCTTAACTACAAACAACCAAAGTCTCCATGAGAAAAATGGCGGAAGTAATTCGAATAACAGTAATTTCATTCGCACACACTATGAGATTTGGCAAAACTTCTCGTTCAAGAAAGTGACGTTCGCCATTATTTATGACGTTGTGAAATAAAATATATGGTATACCTAAACATAATTGTTCCACTTGTTACAACTAATGGTGTAGTATCATGTCTTCTATGGTTCAATACTCTTTGTTTCTAAATCAATATTGGTGAGTAAGACTATGAACGTTTTGTTTCATATGGTTTAGAAAGGTCAGTCATTTCAAAATAACTTTAATTTTTCAGAAAATATTTTATTTCAGAAAGATTTTATTTAAAGAAACTAGCTTACGTGGTTGATTAATGGGAAATATTACTACCAAATGGCAGGTTGAGCCATAATTTTGTTTATTTATTTGCAGCTGAGTTTACTATGCGTCTGTTTGTATGTTCCGCAACCTTTGACATATTTTCAATGCATGTAGAAAACTAAGCCTTGTTGTGTAGCGCATATCGTTGCTCTAATACGTCAGTGTTAGTTATAATACTTTTTACAACTCGATCGTTCTTTTGCTGGTAGGTTATGTATTTCTAGATAGGTCTTCACAGTATTTATTAACATTAATTTCATATTTTATTATGCCTTAGCTTCCGCTCTAATTACTAACGTTTTATGAAGGGCATAGATCAAATAGAGCAGTAGTAATATAGTACGACTTTCATTCTATGTGTATTCATGAACATTTAGTTTCGCATACTAGGCAACATTTTTCATTTTTTTTTTCGCTTAAGCCAGATTTTTCTCTAATCACACTTTGTAAGAACGATGTTCCAGTGTAAAATGCAAACAAATCACTATTTAGTTCCAAATTACTGGAGGAATTTTACTAAACTTTGTCACGTCTGTACACGTTATGGACTGAAAACAAACAATTAAAAAGTATACTTCGCGAGGAAGTACACTGTCATCCTTAAAGTGCATCCATTTTCCCAAAGTGCGGAGCGCGTTTCTGCCCGAAGCATGAGCTCTAGGATTCCAATCTGAGCATGCTTACTAATAGCTCACAGCCAGCTCCAAAGATTATTAATAATGTATACCTTAAAACAGCTGTTTAAGGAGCAAACGTATTGAATATATTAATTTTGTATTGAATTTCGAGGGATATCTGTGCTAGCCGTCCCTAATATTTAAATGATATACTAGAAGGAAAGGCCATTCATTACCAACTCTTCGAGTACTTCAATATGATAGTGGAACTAACTGTCACTTTTATAATACACCCACGGCCTTAGATGTAGAAAAACGAGACGCGAATCTTGGATTTTCGGATTAGTAGTTGGCACGTTAAATACTAGGCCTTCAGTTTGCTGTTACGAGTGGCATGAATAACGGGACTTTGAATTTGGACAGGTATTTTTTATAAGTATTTAAATAGGTAGTTCCTTTTCACTTCGAAAACGGGACTTTCATGAGTGTATTACCGGTAATAAATGAGGATTTATGCAACAACAGCTTTAACGAATTAACGCTAACGATTTTCAGAGAAGGGTTTATTGTTGTTTTTTGTTTTGTTTTGTTTCCCTTTGGTTTTTGTTTGTTTGAAGTTAAGAACAAAGCTACACAATGAGCTATTCGTGCTCTGCCCACAACGGGTTTCGAAAATAAGCAAGAAATCGGAATAAAAAAAAGAAATAAGAATTGGTGTACAATAAATGCTAATAAGACTTTCACGTACAAACAACAACAAAAATTAAATGTATACTTTCAAAGGTTTGTTTGTTTTTGAATTTCGCGCAAAGCTACACGAGAGCTATCTGCGCTAGCCGTCCCTAATTTAGCAGTGTAAGACTAGAGGGAAGGCAGCTAGTCATCACCACCCACCGCCAACTCTTGGGCTACTCTTTTACCAACGAATAGTGGGATTGACCTTCACATTATAACACCCCCACGGCTGAAAGGGCGAGCATGTTTGGTGTGACGGGGATTCGAACCCGCGACCCTCGGATTGCGAGTCGAGCGCCCTAACCACCTGGCCATGCCGGGCTCACTTTCAAAGGATCCTCATGCTTAGAATTAATCGCCAGTATTACTACATTCAGAAGTTGCAAGAACATTTTTGAAGAGTCATTAAAATATGATGGGTCGAGCGTGGCCCAAGTGGTTAGCATGTCCGAATTGTGTTATCTGAGGATTCATGGTTCACGACTCGTTGCCGCAAAAACAATGATCTATAAGAGTGGCAGTCAAATTTTAATATTTGGTCAGACATGAATAGCCCAGTGATTAGCTGTATTCTCTCTAGTCTACCAGCTGAAAATCAGTGACAGCTATGCGCGGATAGTCCTTGTGTAGTTTTGTGCCAAACTTATAATAAAACTTAAGAATCTGATATATCTACATATCTGTCTTTCTATCAGTATTTAAAAAAATTCAAACGTTGTTGCCAAACGTTTGTTTCTCACAGCCACCGTTTATTAAATCTTAAAACCCTTAAAATTTTATATTTATGAAGAACCACTCTCATGATGTAACAAAGTTTCTACTCTTTTATCAGAATTAGATGGCGACTGTGTTTCTGTCGGTTAGAGATGGTGTTACAGACACACCAACACGTCATCTTTACGTGAAATTTAATTAGCTTTCCAGATAAGGGATTAACGTTTTAATTAAGTGTGGAAGCAGCGGGACAGAAGCATCATGGTAAGAATATAATATGCAGACGAGCATTGTGTACGGTTCGATACCATGGCAATGTCCTATTATTGCCTTGGCATTTATTATCCATTAATAACTTCACAGAAACTACCTAGAGAGTTCTCATACATTGTTTTTACGAACTTCTTGCTCTACTGGAGGAAGTAAGATAAAAGATAAAAAAATAATTGTAAAAACCGTTAAATGACAACTAAGGGACCACAACGACACAGTAAAATTATGTAAATGTAAGATGAATTTAGTGTAATAATCCCTCAAGCACAGATAGCCCATTGTGTAGCTCTGTGCTTGATTATAAACGAATCTTTGTTTCTGTAATTTTTTAAACGATTTCATGTCGTCTCTTCTTAATCTCGCTCTGCAAGATTCCTGTTTACCTTAGCCATTTGATTTGAAACCGTGAAAAGTACTCATAAAATATTCAATATTAGATCTATTTCTTTGGTGAAGTAAAGGAAGGACTTTTTTTTTCTTCTTCTTCTCGTGCGAACTCCGAATAATAAACGATGTGCTAATTCACCTCGACACGAGCATGTCTGGTAAACCATTAAGTCACTTTTATATCACATTAAAATTCAGTGGGTTCCAAAGATTCTGTTATACGACACATCCTAGAGTTTGATCCCTGCGGTGTGTTTAATCAAGTTGAAAGAAAGAAACAAATCTCTGCATAATACCAAATACGCTTCATTAGAAGCCCGTGGTTATTACTTATCTCAATTACAAGGAAGATAGTTTAAAATTGTGCCATTATTCCTACATTTTACATATTCAATAACGAAAGATTGAAATCTACAGGTGCAGCTGTTTTTATTTTGTTTCTGTTTAATGAGCCCTTCAAGGTCAGACTGACATGCACATGCTAAGCACTCTCATGGCAGCTGTTTTTATTTTGTTTCTGTTTAATGAGCCCTTCAAGGTCAGACTGACATGCACATGCTAAGCACTCTCATGTATCGTGGACTTGGATTGAAATGTGACCCTTTCCATGTTGCACTATTAAAAAAATGTGTGTATCTTCTGCCCCCCAGTGGCTCAGCGGCATGTCTGCGGACTTACAACGCTAGAATCCGGGTTTCGATACCCGTGGTGGTCAGAGCAAAGATAGCCCATTGTGTAGCTTTGTACTTAATTACAAACAAACACACGTAGTGAAGTCAGGAAGGCCTCTCTCCCGCCCCCACCCCACGGTTCCTCAGTGGCAAGTCTGTGGGGTTATAACGCTACAGATCGGGTTTCGATACTAGCAGTAGTGGGCGGAGTACAAATAGTCTGCAGCTTTGTGCTTAACAGCAAACAAACGAAGTCGAGAAAATTTAGGCTCATTTTGTTGGAATTCGATTGTGTTATAAGGCCCATCGGTAACGAGTATCTTAAATTAACTTTCCCAAAATATCGATTCCATGACACTCTATCTGCTGTCTATTTATAAAACAACCCTTTCATCGCAACGCCCACAAAACTTCGCAACGTTTGTATGAAGGAATTAAACGATACCTTTCCACCTTTACGTTTGAAACCCACTACTGTTTAGCCTCTTTAAAACAATGAACTGGCGGGCAGACTTACAAATATAAGTCTAAAAATAACAAGACGAGAAATTCAAAATAACTAGAATGACGTAAAACAAGTTTGTTTGTTTGTCTTTACTGTCAAGCACAAAACTATCTGTGCTGTGCCTTCTGCTAAGCCCCCCCCCCCAGTGGCACAGCGGTATGTCTGCGGACTTACAATGGTAGAAATCGGGTTTCGATACCCGTGGTGGGAAGAGCACAGATATCCCATTTTGTAGCTTTGTGCTTAATTACAAACAAATAAGCCTTCTTGTAATATCGAAACTCGAAGGGGGAGGGACTAATAACGTAAAAAAACGTTTCGTGTGAGGACAATAATGGAATAGTTAAATTGGCATATAACCAAAATTTAGCTTCACTCAAACTTTAGTTTAGAAACTCTATATTTTTACTATGAATGAAGGTAACATTGATAAAGTATCCTGCATGGTAGCAGTTGGAGACCAGCGTTATATGGAAGTGTCTCACAGTTAAAGCTGGGAAGCCATATTTATACTCAAGGGAAGTAATGTAGTGATCCCATATCTAACAGTATAATTTGATACGTATTGCTTAACCACGGGGAGCTGCATCGCCTGAAATTTAACATATTTGGTCATTTGTTAATCTGAGTAACATGACAAGCAGTTTCCTTTCTGTTGCGAAACTTCAATTCTCTGTCATCAACATGACTATAGTTCCTGTAACCATTGAGAGAAATTAGGTGTAGTGACAACTTCAATTCTCTGTCATCAACATGATTACAGTTCCTGTAACAATTGAGAGAAATTAGGTGTAGTGACAACTTCAATTCTCTGTCATCAACATGACTATAGTTCCTGTAACAATTGAGAGAAATTAGGTGTAGTGACAACTTCAATTCTCTGTCATCAACATGACTATAGTTCCTGTAGCAATTGAGAGAAATTAGGTGTAGTGACAACTTAACATCTCTGTCATCAACATGACTACAATTCCTGTAATAATTGAGAGAAATTAGGTGTAGTGACAACTTCAATTCTCTGTCATCAACATGACTACAGTTCCTGTAACAATTGAGAGAAATTAGGTGTAGAGACTCTAAAATAATTCATTTTTAAACTAATTCAGCGTGAACCGAGACGAAACCGTTTACAGTTCTAATATAAAAAAAAAGCAATCTAATAACCTCGCTATTCTTCAAACTTTCCAAATGAAAAGGAAAAAGAAAAGACTCCAATACAATTTACTTTTTTGTTTGTTGGTAATCCTCGTGTTGGATCAACAAGGGTCAGAGTTCATTCAACAGTAGCCAATAAAAGTAGATTGTGCTGAAACTTTTTAAAGTACTTTGAAAGCTAATGGATTAAAGTCTGAAAATCAGTAAATACCGAATAAGCAGACCGAATCTGAAGTAAGGGAAATGTTTAAAACCTTAATAACCCGAGGTTCCCAATAGTCCGATTTTGAAATGTTGAAATTAAACAAAGGCTTCGAAATACACATTTAACATGAAACTGTGAGCTTTCGTTATGTTGATTACTCTGTGGACCAGCGCTACTTAATTTTCCCGTCGAACGGATCAAATCCGACGGCCACTGTAATTACTAATGTCGAAAGCCTTTCTTAATCCGTCATACTTTGTATTAATTCTTCTGTGTTTGGGTAATTTGTGTGCTGGTAATAATTACTGATTGGTGTAACCGGATCGCGTGCCCAACGTCTGTATGTCATAATCAATATCGGATTATAATAATCCCGTGCTTTATGTAAGAAAATTATATATATATAAATGTGTTTTATGTACACATATATACTAAGAAAATGTTATTATATGAAATAAATATGTCTTTTCGTCTGTTATCATTCTTACAGTTGATACCAAGTTCCTGAATTTTACGTACCTATTTCATCTATTAAAAAGTTTAAAATTAACACTAATGATGAATATTCTCACTATACTTAATTAACGAACAATTTTTAGATCAGGGTTACCACTAATATTAAATAAAACAGAGAAATTTATTCGTTAAATACATAACACTTTATATTCGCGTTAAACCGTAGAGACATTAGGTTTAGCGAATGCAATAGGGAGAAATAGGTTATTTATATTACTATTACCACATTTTAGCTTCACGTGGAAACTTTAATATCCATTTTATCACTCATTGCTGTCTGACCTCTCACCTTCAACCAAGAATATTTCTCGTACTTAATAACAGTGGAATTATCTTTAAAAAGTGTTAATAATTTGGCAAAGAAAGATAATTATAGTACATTTATCGTTTCTCTTGCTGCTTCCTGTCTAAAGCAACATCAAATATAAGTAGGAACCAATTATGGGATATCAACCTTATTCTTTTCACCAATTTCTCAAACGGAAAATTTTCTTAGTTGTTTTACGACACGTTACAATATTCTTACTTTGAAACAAGGAATCAATAAATCCGGGCATTTTAAGAATTTCTAACCTTTGACATTACATACATAAAACGAAATGTAGAAGTTCTGTATAGATGCACTTCCTCAAATCACCACCAGGCCACTAGTTACATAACGTCAACAAATGAACCAATGCGAAACTTACACACACGCAAATATAGACATCGTGGTTAGTTATAAAAGTCTTGTAACTCAATATATATCTACAGTTAGGCCACTAGTTACATAACGTCAATAAATGAACCAATGCGAAACTTACACACACACACAAATATAGACATCGTGGTTAGTTATAAAAGTATTGTAACTCAATATATATCTACAGTTAGGCCACTAGTTACATAATGTCAATAAATGAACCAATGCGAAACTTACACACACACAAAAATATAGACATCGTGATTAGTTATAAAAGTCTTGTAACTCAATATATATCTACAGTTAGGCCACTAGTTACATAATGTCAACAAATGAAACAATGCGAAACTTACACACACACACAAATAGACATCGTGGTTAGTTATAAAAGTCTTGTAACTCAATATATATCTACAGTTAGGCCACTAGTTACATAACGTCAACAAATGAACCAATGCGAAACTTACACACACACACACACAAATATAGACATCGTGATTAGTTATAAAAGTCTTGTAACTTAATATATGTCTACAGTTAGGCCACTAGTTACA
>NW_013673047.1:5362-16642 GCF_000517525.1 Limulus polyphemus | reverse complement strand
CACAATGGGCTATCTGTGCTCTGCCTACCACGGGTATCGAAACTCGGTTTATAGCGTTGTAAGTCCACAGACATACCACTGTGCCACTCGGGGGCCAGATCTTATGCAAAGTCATATTGCAAAACGTTTTCCATTGGAGTGGAATCTTGCTAAGTAGCACAAATGATTTAGTATGTGTGTTTGTATTTATAGCAAAGCCACATTGGGATATCTCCGCTGTGCCCACCGCGGAATCGAACCCCGGATTTTAGCGGGGGGACATAGTATTTGGAGCAAGTACACTATTTTGCAATGAACTAAGGTGAAAGATAAATAATAAAAAAATTCAAATGTTAAAGTTGTGTGTAAAGTATGTGGAGCATGTTGGGTAAAGAGGGAGTTTAAAACCACATTGTAAATATAATGTAATTTTAAGAAACCTAAAATTACGGAGAACGTTCCGTTTTCTAATGAGATTCCTTACGATTTTTCCATTAAAAATAAATCTTTGTTAAAAAGTTCCTGAAAAATACTCTGACAGAACTTTTTCCATGATTTTTACTGTATTTAATAAAATGATCAAAGGCAGGTGTACAAAACCAGAACCAGTACATTACATACACATTGATAACAAAAGACAGGCGTACAAAACCAGAACCAGTACATTACATACACATAGATAACAAAAGACAGGCGTAAAAAACCAGAACCAGTACATTATATACACATAGATAACAAAAGACAGGCGTACAAAACCAGAACCAGTACATTACATACACATTGACAACAAAAGACAGGCGTACAAAACCAGAACCAGTACATCACATACACATAGATAACAAAAGACAGGCGTAGAAAACCAGAACCAGTACATTACATACACATTGATAACAAAAACTCAAACTGTTTTTAGTAACTACTTTCGAAGAAGTTCAGCGACAGTATAAAAAATTAAAGTTTGAAACGCCGTTCAAACAGGTGTGATACCTGAAACGCTGTACAAACAGGTGTTATTTTCTTGCCCAACAAGTAGTTAAGACGAGGTTTGTTGATCTCAATTATTTATTGGATGTTTTATAGAACTATATGTATTCTTTATCATGGGTACATAATAACAGTCTTGTGGTGATACACTTTAAATAAAAGTCCAGAAATTACAGCATTTGAGTGGATTGTTTGTTTAACTTTATTACAACGTTTCGACCACTCTATGGCCGTCATCACGTAACTGTCGTCTACTGTATTTCTTTACTATTTCACACACTAGACGACAGTGACCTAATGATGGCCACACGAGTGGTTGAAACGTTGTAATTAAGTTTTATAAAACCTAAAAACAAACAATCCACTCAACAACTGTAATCTCTGGACTTTGATAATAATATTCAATTCTACACTCTGGCCTTCTCTGATAAACTGTTGCAACTTCAAATAAACAGAATTTACAACAGATAAGCAAAGTTAGCCGATCTGTAGTATGTTCATAGTTTACTGTTTTGGTCGTAATTCTGCAAGTCATGTTTACATATGTAATCTTCCAAAGTCTCCTTACTTATTAAAATTAATTATCAAGAAAACAACTCCCAAAGTTAGATGGTGTAAAAAAAAAGTGCGTTTCCCAAAGAGTTAAATATCCTTAGACGGGCGAAACGGGCACAGTTGTTTAACTGGGATAAGGAATACGGCAGAGTTAACGAAATGCTGAACAGATGTAGCTGTTTCAGGGATACAGTGGAAATGAGCTTTAAAAGTTGCCGAGGTTCATATCAGGACTTGACCACCGGAAACAGACAATCGATGCATGATGATAGGATTTAACTGCACGTGCCCATTCTACTATATACGACAACAGGGAGCTAGTTCTGACACTAAGACTTTCGGAAGAAGCCAGACATCGAGATCTTTCAAGTTCAAAACGTTTGGCTATTTTATTGATGATCAAAAAAAAGAAAATTTCGTCATTTAAGAATAAAATATTTTACACCGTAATTTACTAGAACCTGCTTTACAGTTGTGGGCAGTCTGTCTACAATACAGGGATTTTAGTTTAAGAATATGTCTACTGTATAGTCATTTTGAAGTCTGTCGACTATACAATATTTTAGACGCTCTGTGCAAAACAAGTAATATAAATTCTATCTATCTATACTTTAGAAACTTTAGAGCCAAACACATAATTTCTTTAGAGACTGTCTACTATAAGAAACTTTACAACCCGTCTAATAAACGAGTTCTTTAGAGACTGTCTACTATAAGAAACTTTACAACCCGTCTAATAAACGAGTTCTTTAGAGACTGTCTACAGGAAGAAACTTTACAACCCGTTTAATAAATGAGGTTGTAAAGTTTCTTATAGTAGACAGTCTCTAAAGAACACGTTTGTTAGACGGGTTGTAAAGTTTCTTATAGTAGACAGTCTCTAAAGAAACCCATCTAATAAACGAGTTCTTTAGAGACTGTCTACAAGAAGAAACTTTACAATCCGTCTAATAAACGAGTTCTTTAGAGACTGTCTACAAGAAGAAACTTTACAACCCGTCTAATAAACGAGTTCTTTAGAGACTGTCTACTATAAGAAACTTTACAACTCGTCTAATATACCGAATACTGTAAGAAACTGCAAAGACCACCACATAAAAGATTGTCTACTCATGAATATTTTAAAGCGTGTCTACTTTACAGCAGCATTACACGTCTAGATATATTGTATAATCTGTCCGCAGTACTGATACATTAAAACATATCTATTATGCTACTACTGTCAAGTCGGTTTACAGACACTGTATGACCAGTTTATTATACAGCTACTCTATACCTTATTCACTATATAGACACCGTATGACCAGTTTATTATTACTGTATATATATATATATATATATATATATAAGTTGTATACTCTTTACACTTGCATTACAAACCATGCCTGAACCCTGAGGATTCCTGTCTTGGACGTTCAGTCCACGTATCTCATATTTGAAGTTACAATTCCTCAGGCACTTCACATAAACTACAAAATTAGATATTTTGCACCATAAGTTGGTTCCCTTTATAAGTTAACAAATTTACTTGCAGGAGACTAGTTGGAATTAGATAAACATTTCGGTAAACCTATTTTGTTTGGTAATATTTGAGTTTCGGCGTTGAATAGCAGGTGTGCAGTGCATTAAAAGTAAGCTAATTATGTTAAACATATACGGACCAGTGTAAACGAAAGAACAAATGATGAAGTAGGCGAGAAAACAAGCCGCGGTCAAAAACACATACTTTCAAATAAAATAATAGTGTAAATGTTATCTCTAAGATGAGCAACGAAAGAAAGAAAGCTAAATCAATGGGAAAAGCCACAAACGGTCTGCTTATAAATTAACACGAATAACTTAGCTTTAAAAAAAAAGATGTAAACATACTGCTTAAGATACTGTTACAGAAGCATATTTTTACGTTGCTAGGCGTCATCATTAATAGGGATTGTTCTTGGATACTATAGAAGAAACGGGTACATTAGCAATGGATTTATGGGAATGAGCATGGCTTGAAATTAATGAGAACGGGCCTTGTAGAATGGTTTTTATTATACTTTCTTTATAGATAAAATACATATTAGTAATAGATACCCTGCACTGGCAATGCTTAGTGGGTAGGGTACTAGACTCGCTATCTGAGGGCCTCGGGTTCGAATCCCTTCACCTAACATGCTCGCTGATGACACGCTTTGCCACTGGGTCAGTAGTTGGCAAAACTTCATCATAACGACAGAGGGCTACAGTGGATAGTCGAGACTAAGGTCAAAGGTGAATATATATTCTTCAACCAAACGTTAACAACAACTTTCTCGATAATGTTAAACATTTTGGGGACCTTGTGTCGTCCAATATAATTAGAAACTATTAATTACGCCTCTTATAAATGCAAAATAAGGTCCCTACGTGAACTAAATACGTTAATGCGTTTTGAGGATATCTTTACCCGACAATAAATAGAATTGTTTTAAACTTTTGTCCAAACCTATTGAACAGTATTCACCGCGAATATCTATAGACCTTCTTTACGTACGTTATACTTGAAAATTCAATCAACCACTACTGTATAAAAGTATTCTATTGGGAGTCGACTGGCTAAGAAAGTAAAGAACAGTTAGGAGAAGAGGAAATTAATATGCATATAAATTATTTTTACTACGGCGGGAAACGTGCATGGCAATTTTCTGCAGCTCCTACATAACTATTCAATTGTTGGATGTCAACTAACTCACAAAGTAATTTGTCATTTCCTGTTTTCAACCATATTCATGGCTAAAACTCCGTAACAGATGAGGAATGTGGTCACTATCTGTTTACAACCATATTCATGGCTAAAACTCTACAATAGATGAAGAATGTGGTCACTATCTGTTTACAACCATATTTAGTGACCACATTCCTCATTTGTTACGGAGTTTTAGCCATGAATATGGTTGTAAACAGATAGTGACCACATTCTTCATCTGTTACGGAGTTTTAGCCATGAATATGGTTGTAAACAGATAGTGACCACATTCCTCATCTGTTACGGAGTTTTAGCCATGAATATGGTTGTAAACAGATAGTGACCACATTCCTCATCTGTTACGGAGTTTTAGCCATGTCCGTAACAAATGAGGAATGTGGTCACTATTTGTTTTCAACCATATTCATGGCTAAAACTCCGTAACAAATGAGGAATGTGGTCACTATCTGTTTACAACCATATCCATGGCTAAAACTCCGTAACAAATGAGGAATGTGGTCACTATCTGTTTTCAACCATATTCATGGCTAAAACTCCGTAACAGATGAGGAACGTGGTCACTATCTGTTTACAACTATATTCACGACTATATCTTGCTATAACGGATGTGATATTTATCTGTTTTAAATACAGGTACAGCCAAACCCTAGTTATATCAAAGGACGTGATCTTTGTCTATTTAAATAACTTCACAGCTAAACCCTAGCTACATCAAAGAATATGATCTTTGTCTGTTTTAAATAACGTCACAGCTAAACCCTAGCTACATCAAAGGATGTGATATTTGTCTGTTTTAAACCAATTCACGGCTAAACTCTAGCTAGACCAAAGGATGTGATCTTTGTTTGTTTTAAATAACGTCACAGCTAAACCCTAGCTAGACCAAAGGATGTAATCTTTGTTTGTTTTAAATAACGTCACAGCTAAACCCTAAGTACATCAAACGATGTGATCTTTGTCTGTTTTAAACCAATTCACGGCTAAACCCTAGCTAGACCAAATAATGTGATCTTTGTCTGTTTTAAATAACGTCACAGCTAAACCCTAGCTACATCAAAGGATGTGATCTTTGTCTGTTTTAAATAACGTCACAGCTAAACCCTAGCTAGACCAAAGGATGTGATCTTTGTCTGTTTTAAATAACGTCACAGCTAAACCCTAAGTACATCAAACGATGTGATCTTTGTCTGTTTTAAACCAATTCACGGCTAAACCCTAGCTAGACCAAAGGATGTGATCTTTGTCTGTTTTAAACCAATTCACAGCTAAACCCTAAGTACATCAAACGATGTGATCTTTGTCTGTTTTAAACCAATTCACGGCTAAACCCTAGCTACATCAAAGGATGTGATCTTTGTCTGTTTTAAATAACGTCACAGCTAAACCCTAAGTACATCAAACGATGTGATCTTTGTCTGTTTTAAACCAATTCACGGCTAAACCCTAGCTGTATCAGATGAAAGATGCGATCTTTATGTGTTTTAAACAATTTTGCGACCAAGCCTTTAAACAGTATCTTTTCACACGGATTCAAGTTTATGTTTCTATTTACAAACTTTCTGACTTGATCTGAACATTGAACTGAAATATTTTTGGTCAGAAGTACAAGCCCAACTTGTTCATACGTTTTCATTCTCTAAAACGAAGTTCTAATTCTGAACGAACTCTGATCTGTGTGTTTTTGTCGATCACTAATCAGATTGACTTTCTTTAAACCAGAGTGAATGGCAACGGTCCCTTTAGCTTGGTAGATTACTTATATATGTAAGAAGACAAAAACTTTGTTTTACAACACTAGAATCTGAGTTTCGATACCCGTGGTGGACAGAGCACTGATAGCCCATTGTGTCATTGTGTAGCGTTGTGCTTAATTACAAAAACAAACAACCAAAACAAACATAAACTTTGTTTGTTTCTCAGAAGCACTAAAAAATGTAAGATAGCACAAAGAGGACGACAAAATATATTACCGCGCAAAAACCAGGAAGGGATGAATATACTTGACTGTAAAAAAAACAATAAAAAAGAACACCCACGGAGAAAATCAAGATACCATATAGGTATGATATGATAATAATTTCATTATTTTAAATGTCCTCCTGGTGGGTCAGCAATAAGAACCCATTGTGTATCTTTGTGCTAGAAACAAAGAAACGGAAAAATGTGACTTTTTCCATGTTGTACTATTAAAAAATGTGTGTATCTTCTGCCCCCTAGTGGCACAGCGGTATGTCTGTGGACTTAAAACGCTAGAATCCGAGTTTCGATACCCGTGGTGGGCAGAGCACAGATAGCCCATTGTGTAGCTTTGTGCTTAATTACCATCAAACAAGTGTATCTTCCAAAGCTCAATCGCTCACAAAATGTATAATAAATGAATTGCATTACTTTGATCATTTATCTTCGATTAAAATCTATTGATCTTCATCATCCCAATTCCCGTCCATTATTCAATTTTGCAATGACTTTAATTTGTTCTCTACTTTGGGTCAGCGGTAAGTTTTCGGACTTACAATGCTCAAATCCTGGGTTTGATTCCTCGCTGTGGACAGAGAGCAGATAGTTCATTGAGTAGCTTTGCGCTAAAAAAACAACAAAAATACTCCTAACAAGCCCCCACCCCAGTGACTCGAATACTGTGCTAGTTTTTATATCAAAATAAAAGTACTGAAACATTTCCAAAATTTGTATATCAGATATTCATTAATTTTGACACCAAAAGATCTCAGTTCCAATTTAACACCGAATTGTATGATCGAGTAAATGGTGCGACAATGGGATTAATATCGGTCCTATCACTTTTTAACTTGTTCCTTTCCTATCGTGAAAATCACTGACTTAATGAACGTCCTTTTTGCTTAAACCAATACAATATAGACGGCATCTGTTTGTTTGTTTGTTGTTGTTGTTTTAGAGCAAAGCCGCATTTGGCTATTTGCTGTGTCCACCGCGGGGGAAATGAACCCTGGATTTTAGCGTTCTATGACCGTAGACTTACCACTTTACCACCGGGTGGACCACTTTGGCTATCTGCTGTGTCCACTGCAAGGAATCGAACCCCGGATTTTAGCGTTCTGTGACAGTAGACTTACCATTGGGGGGGGAAAGCACGTGAACGATACTTTCATTATTTTAACAATAAACACACTGATATAAAATACACAGTTGCACACCAGTAAGACCAACTTCTATTTTTGGACGTCTATATTCTTAATAAAATGTGAACTATTTCATAAGAATATTTTAAAGGTTTGTATTTCAATTATAATGTCAGTTTTATTAAGAAAAACCTGATAAAGATACTAATTCACCAGTCGTACAAAAAATCCAGCACATTCTAAAGTAAAGAACTTGAAACGACCAAAAGCTCTTCATTAAAAAATGTCTTTCGTAACTATTTAAATGGTATCAACATTTCTAAAAGCCAGATTGAAATGTTACTAAACAGAAAATTGCCTTAGTAGTGCCACATACAGGCAAACCGTCCCCCCGCCCAACGGCATAGCGGGCTGTCTGCGGACTTACAACGCTAGAAACTGGGTTTCGATGCCCGTGGTGGGCAGAGCACAGATAGCCCATTGTGTTGCTTTGTGCTGAGCTTCAAACAAACTACAGGCAAACCAGCAATTTTAATTATGACGTAAGTTAACTTATAAACTCATATTGAATCTACAACTTGGTAGCTCCAAACTTGCATCAAAGAACGTGTATATTTAAAATCGATGAACGAATGTCATGAAATTGTAAGTAGAGAAAAGTTTAAGGTCCTTGCAAAAATAGATATTAGAAACATTGCAAAAATGTTTTCTTATGGTGAAACTTTTCTCACAATAGTGGATTAAGGAAATCGCCATACATTAAGCATACATTGTTTTCTGATAAGAAATGGTGAGGATGTTATTCTACAACTCATTTTTCTTGTTAAAAAGCAACTAAAAATATGCAAAACTCGGTTATTCTTGTAAAAAACATCAAATTAGAAAGGAAATATCGGAGCTCGGTTTTTGTTTTGAAAAAAAAACAACCTAACGTATTCAATAACTCAACAACCAAATAAAGGGCCTCGGATGTTTTCCACGAATATCGGTTGAAACAAAAGAGAAGGAAATATCCAACTGTTAAGTACATGTTTTATTAAGCATTATACAAACTAGTATAAATACCCGCCCTCTGGGCAGGTATAACTTGCTAGTTCCTTTGGAAGGCTATTGGAACTGCGGCCTTTTCTGGAATTGTCTGACAGTTCTATAACAATGTACTCATACTTGACATTCAATAATGTTCACCATCAATGAGGAAAATAATTTATTGAAATTTTCGTTTAAAAATGAGCTATCATCACAGCATTACATCACAGAGTAGATTTTATTGAAGCATGTCTTTGTAGACGCAGTTATCAATGAAAGTGCCTTGCTTTTGTGTTGCAACACTCACGATATTTTTTAAAATATGGTTTGGCTATAGTTATATAAATATAATTAATTCTACATTACTTACGAAGTTGTAGTGTTGTCTCCTTTCCCCTCATGCTACATTCTAAAGACTAACAATATCCTTTCACTATGCCTCACTGGTTACTCACTGGCCTACAAAATCCTGAAGTCTCCTGTTATTGCGGAGGTAACTTACCTGTAAACACACTTCTTAACACCGCATAAAAATGTTCTACAAAAACATAAACTCCATGTTCTAAAAGAGGGTCTAAGATGTTATCCACCAAACTTAGTTTTTCTAGAATAAATAAATTCAGCAATCCTCACTCATTTATCACAATAACAATAATCAGGGACAGAATTCAAGAAACATTCTACACAGCTTAAGTTTTGACAAAATTCTAATTACGAGAGAAAGAAGCCGGAATATATTTTATGATATGTATATGTTTGTGTGTGATAAAACTCAATGAATATATTTTGTTGCTGTTGTTGTTACAGATTTGCGCCAAACTGCACGTGGCCATCCCTAAATTCTGACCTGAAACACTAGAGAGAAATTATGGGTTACTCTTGTCTGATCGAACACTAGAATTTAATGGTCACTCTTACAGCGGACTCGCGGTCCTAAAATGCTGGACACATTTGTGGGGCAAAGGGTCACAAACTACTAAACCTGGGGTTCAGAGTCCGGGAACGCTATAGGCCATGCATGGAATAAGGTGACTCAGATGTACCATAGAAGTTTTAGTATTAATCAAAAATCCAACACCTAGACAAGAGATTGGAACTATTGTTATAGATCCTACTGTCTTTATCTAAAACTCACGTTTTTGGAGAAAAATGTTCCACAAAACTTCAGCTATCACATAACACATGTGGAGTTATTCCTCAACAAACCCATTATTTTGTTTTAATAAGTGACTCCTGGGACTCCGGTGAAAATCTCTGAATGGACTCGAAGCTCCGTCAAATGTGCACCAATGTTGTTTATGATGTGAGTAACCAGATGTCGCTTTTCAATATATTTCATGATGTTTACGACGCATTTTCGATGTTGGTTTCTGAACTTAAATAGATAAAGATCGGTTTTATTGGTTCGTTTGTTTGAAATTAAACACAACGCTACACACTGGGTTATCTGTGCTCTGCCCGCCACGGATATCGAAACCCGGTTTCTCGCGTTGTAAGTCTGCAGACGTACTGCTGTGCCACTAGGGGGCATAAAGATCGGTAAAATGCAGATATTGTGTTACAAATCTAACTGTGCATATGTGCTTTAGAAATACCATTCTTGCGAAAACGAAACAAGACGGATGCCAAAAGGTGATAGGTCAGGTGCACAAAACGAGGAGGGTAGGGGTTAGCATCATCGTGTTCCAGAAGAACCTTTTCATTTTGATGCCAGGACGAAATGGTGGTGACAATGTGTTTTTATTTATTGCATTGCACGCCACCTATCGTGAAAAGACGCAACGTTAATGCAGTAGTAGCGGACGGATACTGAACTCTTTTAAATGTTCATTCGTAAGTAACAATTTACTCATACCGAGCGTATGAGAAGTATAATCCAGATTCCATCTGGACACCACTTATATAGTCATTTCTTTTTTACCTTCTAGTGGGTCAGCGGTATGTTTGCGGACTTGCAGCGCTAAAATTCGGGGTTCGATTCTCCGCGGTAAAGAGATCGTAGATACCCTTTTGTGTAGCTTTTTTTTATCTTACTCTCTATCCATAAACTCTGTTCAGATGGTTTTTCCTTCTTACAGACTACAGAAAGTTTGAACGATGTGTTAAGAAAAAATAAAATGAGGTTGAATTGAGCGTTACTGCTATTTCACGACAAGTTGGAAATCTTCCATTTATTAGTTTTTAGCCTGACAAGTTTTGATTGGACAAATCTGAGAGTTTATTTTTCTGACCCGCTCTGCGTCTTAAATGAGAAGTTTAAAATCGCTGCACTGGATCTAAAATGATAAAACCGACAGGAATAAGAATCCGAACCATACAATAAATAATTTATTGTGTGTGATGGGATAAAAAATAAAGAATATTGTCCACGCTGGGTGAAAAAAAAAAGTAATAAAATAACTGATGTCCGCTCTTTATATCATGACATAGAGTGACGACAAGGCCGTTCGCATGCGCAAAAGAAAAGTAAAACGGTGACTATTGACGAAGTTACGCCGGGTAGTGACAATCGTAACAATTCAAAAGGTTTATTACTTGAAAGTGTCTATCCAGATCTCATCGAGGTACTAAAAGTTCCGCAGCTTTCGGATGGCACGAGCGTGGAACCACTCTGTTTTCATTAGCGTCTGCCAAACAGCGTACTGAAGATAGATAACGAGGAAACATTCTACTGACCATGAGTTTGTTCCGCCTAGCTTGATAAAAACAAATGGTTGTAAAGATGATTTTGGTTTTGGTTTTGTTTAATCATTATCACCACAACTGCTTTTACACACACAATGAGCAAAGTGACCGTTACGTTGGCAGCTTACAAAATGACTTAGGAAAGAAATAACATTAACCAAATGTGGTGCGTGTTTAAATTTAGCTCTTCTTGTTCCTCTTGGACAACACAGTAACTGTTAA
>NW_013673047.1:0-4362 GCF_000517525.1 Limulus polyphemus | reverse complement strand
GTTGACAGTTTACAAAATGACTTAGGAAAGAAATAACATTAACCAAATGTGGTGCGTGTTTAAATTTAGCTCTTCTTGTTCCTCTTGAACAACACAGTAACCGTTACGTTGGCAGCTTACAAAATGACTTAAGAAAGAAATAACATTAACCAAATGTGGTGCGTGTTTAACTGATTTATCATTTTCTAAACTATTTGCTATCTATTGTATGTGCAAACAATAAATCTTTGCTCCGAAACAAAATAATATATATATAACGAAATGCTTAAGTAAATACGACCTTCTAATATTGTAACCGAAATTTTGGAGAATAATATACTTAGAAAGGACAGTTCGTCTCTCATTGCTGAGTCAATAGTCAATAACAGTTACTAAATCCGTTAACAGAATTTGTGGATTTCACGGCGTCTTGAGTGAGCAACGTTACCATTATTTTACGTTCCGGAACGGTAGTGAGTAATTTTGTGAGTCAGGTGTAATTATTACCCTACAGGTTCAGATATTTATAACATAACGTATTCAATTCGATTGAGTCATACAATTAGAGACCGCTATTTTTTACACTTCAGACCGAATCAGTGAGAAAACTAGAGCACAACGACTTTTGATATACATGAATACTTACGGTCTGAACTAACTTTTGGTGAAAAGCTATAGGATCGTTTCTGTAATCCCGGTTGTTTTGTTTGAGTATTACATCAAAGAAGAATTTTATGTAGTTACCATTCGTCACGCTTTGCTAATTCATTGAAAATATCAATCCTTTCTCCGAGACTCGTGAAATTCAAGTGATCTTATAACAATATAACACTTACTATTTTTTTTAATGACATACATAGATTTATTTAATTTTATGCCCCCCCCCCCGCGCGTGTGTTAATGTGCCCTAAACTATAAACAGATTATTTGATTTTTTTTTCTCTATCTCTCTTCGATCAGGTTCCCTATTTTAATTCTAAAAACCGCATTCCGATACTGTCTGTGAGCACAACACAGATAGCCCATTGTGTAGGCTGGTGCTTTGTGAGCACAACACAGATAGCCCATTGTGTAGGCTTGTGCTTGATAAACATACCTTAAAATGTGACGTACATGTCTTAGAAAAAGACTCGTTTTTCAGAAGTCCGACATAACATTATGTCATTTGTGTAAAACAATTAAGATGGTCGTCTCACGGATATATCTCAGTCTGGTATTGGATTTATGAAAATTCTAGAAAATATGATTCTGTGCAAACATCATATTTTATTTTCTCGTATTTCACAAAAGCAAACAGTTATCGAGAAAAGGCTTTCACTTAGATTAGCTTACACAGTTATCGAGAAAAGGCTCACTTAGATTAGCTTACACAGTTATCGAGAAAAGGCTTCACTTAGATTAGCTTACACAGTTAGCGAGAAAAGGCTTTCACTTAGATTAGCTTACACAGTTATCGAGAAAAGGCTTTCACTTAGATTAGCTTACACAATTATCGAGAAAAGGCTCTCACTTAGATTAGCTTACACAGTTATCGAGAAAAGGCTCTCACTTAGATTAGCTTACACAGTTATCGAGAAAAGGCTTTCACTTAGATTAGCTTACACAGTTATCGAGAAAAGGCTCTCACTTAGATTAGCTTACACAGTTATCAAGAGGGGGCTTTCACTTAGTTTATCTTATTTTACATTTAATGGAGAAAAACTTCCGTCCAAAACAAACGATTTCAAAATCAGTCACGTAGCTTAAAATAATTATCGAAAAATTAAGAATTTTTGACTCTACTGGTTTCTAATTTATAAAAACAGTTATGCATATCTTGTGTATTTTTAAGTTACTTATTGAAATTGAACAACTTGAGGCAACGTGGTTTTGAAATCTGAGAAGTTGTATAGTACAAGAACTTTGAACAAAATATAACATGCTACAAGTTGTCTATCCTTAAAAGGATTGCATGTATATAGTAATACAGATACAAAGGCATATCAAGATGGAAAACTCCATTTGGATATGATTTTCGTAATCTTTTACGTACATTTCATAAGAATATATTATACTTTCATGAAGTATAAAACAATTAAGATAAACAAATTGATAAACGCCAGAAATTAATATGTTAAAACTACGGTTTAAACGCTGAGAGCCTTCGATTTGGACAATGACTTGTAGGAGGCGAAAGAAAGACCTAAAATGTGATTTTGTACACGCTCCTGATCTTGATCAGCAATTGACAAATTAAGATGAATGTAAAAAGAAAAACATCTCCAGTTAACTTGATTTTGATAACAACTTTAGGCCTATTGGTTTCCGGCTTCAAACAGTTAAACCGTAACTTTTAAAGTAATATACTGTGTATATGAATAGCGTTCCATAGTCTGTTGTATCTCATTGTTCAGCCCAAATGATGAGTTCTGGTACTGACCAAAAAGCTTCTTGGGCAGCGACTTGTCAGAAACAAAAGATAGATCTCAAATACAATTTTTATACAGTTCTGATTTTGAGGCGCAATTGGCAAATTAACAGGAATGTGAATGTGAATATGTGTGCACTTAACAAATAAGTAAACGAATAAATATGTTTTACACATTTTACACATGCAGCAAAGTAAAGAGACGGAATGACAAAATATAAAATATATGAGTTGTCAGCTTCAAAGTGTAAAAACTTTGTTGGAACTGAGTAATATTACACAGTGTAAAAACTCTGTTGGAACTGAGTAATATTATACAGTGTAAAACTTTGTTGGAACTGGGTAATATTACACAGTGTAAAAACTTTTTTGGAAATGAGTAATATTATACAGTGTAAAACGTTGTTGGAACTGGGTAATATTACACAGTGTAAAAACGTTTGTTGGAAGTGAGTAATATTACACAGTGTAAAAAACCTCTGTTGGAACTGAGTAATATTATACAGTGTAAAACTTTGTTGGAACTGGGTAATATTACACAGTGTAAAAAACTTTGTTGGAACTGAGTAATATTACACAGTTAGTCAATATTTTTACGCCACCATGAAGGCCCATATAATTTTATATACATGATTATTTTTAAACATTTTTAAACATCTTTAAACGTTTTCTTGTTTTTTAACTCAACAATTATATATATATATATATTGTTTATTTTGTTTAAAAATAAGACACTGCTTTTACACTACAGAGCTAAGTTGTTGTTTTTTCAAATCCTGATTCGTGGTACCCGCTATTGCTATAATTACCAACAAGAGTATCAGACCACTCTTTCAACATCAACATTAAATGGAAACTATACTAAACACGAAGCTTCAATACGTGCACAGTTGGAAAAACAACATGCTGTTGGTCAGTGCACACTATATTGTAAAACAGACTGTCGGTTTTGTGACTTCAAAGTTTCAACTTTTATCATTTTAAATCACCAGAAAAATGAATTGAGAAGATGAATGAAGTATCTGATTTACAGAAATACACATATATTCTTCAAGAGTTCAAACAAAATATTTCATGCTATATATTAAAACCAGCAACTGTGTATCTGATTTACAGAAATACACATATATATTCTTCAAGAGTTCAAACAAAATATTTCATGCTATATATTAAAAGCAGCAACTGTAAGCCTTAAACTAAAGTCACTGAATTTAGTGTTATGAATACGAACTCCAATCTTTATGTCACCGATTTAAAAACATATACAGTTTCTCTCTCTCAAAACTAATATTTCTAAAACCAAACCACAGGACTTCAGGAGTCAACTAGTAGAAACTGTTACCTAAATCAAAGCTAATTACAATTGATAAACTCTTCAACGTATAAAACATCCATAATCAGCTCCTAGAGGCTATCGATACAGTAGTACAGAAAGTATAGCTTCCTAACATAAAATAATTATTTACCATCACTTACACGAAGAGTTTACAAGTTCTTTAGAGAATCATTTGATAAGCTTAATATTTTATACAGTTTTAGGTGTGGGGGACGCAATATTACCAGTTTTAGGTGTGGGGGACGACGCAATATTACCAGTTTTAGGTGTTTGGGGGACGCAATATTACCTTTTATATGTGTGGGGGACACAATACTACCAGTTGTAGGTGTGGGAGACGCAATATTACCAGTTGTAGGTGTGGGGGACATAATATTACCAGTTGTAGGAGTGGGGGACATAATATTACCAGTTGTAGGTGTGGGGGGGACGCAGTATTACCATAAAACCTTTAACATTCACAGAAGAGTAATATACTAAAATAGTGGATTCATTAAAGAAATCGTTAAACATGCGAAGACAACTTTAAAGTTGAAAATGGAAATTACACCAATCTCTATTTGTTCATATACTGAAAGAAGAAAACAACTGCAGTGAATACACGTGTATTAACAGGCTTTGTTAACGAGAACCCTGTTGT
>NW_013673046.1:37033-40024 GCF_000517525.1 Limulus polyphemus | reverse complement strand
AATTGTGTACAAGTTTAACGTTGAATATTATTTATGATTTTAACTTTATACACAAGTGCCAAAATACTATAACTATGTTTTATATTTCAGTCTGTTTCTCGTTGTACAACCAAGACATGCTACTAATCTCGTTAAAATGTATTAATGACATAATTAAAAAAAATCGTGATAAATTCTTGCCAAATTCTCATCCTCATTCAGTTTGTTGAATCAGTTTGTGCAATTATATTTTTAATATATGTTTGTGGTCCAGAAATAAGTAAATAACCGAAGATATAGCCAAAATGACTCAAAAACACGAAATTTGATTCGGTTGTACCAATTCTACCGGTAACCTTATTATATTTATTTATTCATTAATTTCAATTGTTCGGATTTAGCGCCCTCTCAAAATTATTGTTATTCAATGCCTCGTGAAATCACTCACTAATGAATTACATAGAATAATTTATGGGTTTGCATTTACCTAAAAGTACCCAATGTACTTGAGATATAAGATTGTGTAGGTTAGGTAGTAATAATGAAAACAGTCAGAATTATTCGGTGCATTTTTATTTTGCAAATATGAATTACGCAATCAGAAAAGAGCGCCAAACATTAAAAAGTAATATAAAAGAAAAAAAAATCGCTTAAAGCATTAAAGCTTATTTGCTTCTTTTTGTTCCGAAAAAGAACGAGTCATGAGTCATGTTTTCTGTTCTACAAACATCGTTATTTGATTCTTGACGTTATTGTTCGGTGATATTTTCAGTCTAAAAATGTGACACTTTTTTATTCATATTTTCATGAACTGTAAAGTAAAAAAGAACATTATAGAGTTTATTTGCTTTTTAGGCCTCAAAAATCAGATTCCCCCGAAAACAATACTACGAAATCAAATTTTCACAAAATTTAAGTTTTAAAATAAGATTTCCCAGAAACACTACTATGCAATCCATTTCAGGTCCCCGAAATCGGGTCTCTCGGAAACGATACTATGCATTCAATTTTATTCTTCACAAATAATAAGTCTCAAAAGCCAGATCCCCCGGAAAACAATACTATGCATTCCATTTTATTCTTCACAAATATTAAGTCTCAAAAGCCAGATCCCCCGGAAACAATACTATGCACTCCATCTTATTCTTCACAAATATTAAGTCTCAAAAGCCAGATCCCCCGGAAACAAGACTATGCACTCTCCTCTTTAAAAAAATAAGTTTCAAAAATGAGATATTTAGGTCACGATCATAAAAACGAACACAAGATTACTTTATGTTACAAAAATTATCGTGTTCAAGAGTAATTGAAGCACTCGGAAAACCATTTCTTTATAAATTTGGATTGTTTTTTAAAGGATATAATTTTATCTGTTTGTGACCGTAGAATCTTCTAATATTTCAAGTCTTCCTGTACCAGTTATTTTTTCTTATTTTTTTGTGAATACTGTGTTAACAAACGTTTGTTTGACATAATTCATATTTGATTTTGTAATCTTGTTCTGCATCGTGTAACTTTCCCTTATATCATATCTATGCACTTCTAAATAGCTGTGAGTCTAAATATCTCGCTCAGTTCGCTAATTTCATATATTGTCTTAGATAAATATTACTTATTTAATTAATGTCTTCATCCGCCTCTAATTTTATTGTTCACCTTTATATTCATATTTGCCACGTGAATTCTTCGAAATTTGCTCTCGGGAATTATTATATATTTACATATAGAGAAATGAAAGCGTATAGACACGTTTTATGTTATGTTAGCACTTAACAGTGTTAAATATCTGTGTTTTACATATTTCCTAACCTTGTAATCAAATATAGATGGACGTGGCTTCCTGGGAGATCTTGAAATAGAATTGTTGAAGTTTGGGTTAACCATATCGACTTTGTACATTGAGAGTAATAGAGAAAACAAGAAGTCGTCGTTGCCTGAGTTAGCATGGTTCTATTTATTTTGACTTATTTTTGTTGTGGTTAATTTTCAACATATATATATACATATATATACAGAAGGTTGAGTACGTTATATTAAAACGATTTTAAATATGCATTTCAGCAAGTCACAATCATAGCCGCTATAAAGAGACGGTGGAACAGCATGTAATGGAAATAAGGTCAACAAGTTATGAGTTCATCAAGATAAACTTCTAGTCATACCTCCCGTTCATTCGTCGCATACTTCAAGCAGCTGGAGAATGAAATGGGCATTCATGCTAAGACATACCGGTCATGTGGCTGGACGCAGCACCTATGCATTTCTGTGTGATCGGACATTTGATATGAGCACTCGAAAAAGGTCTTTCTCGCTCGCTCACTTGTTGGATTATGGAAAGCCTGCATGGAGGACTGACGTGTCTTCGACATGATAGCTTTACGATAGAGCATTTTGAGATTAAAACTACGTTGCAGAGCTATTGTCAAGATGCACAGTTTCAGAAAGTGTATTCCTGGATGTGGGGACATGAACCGTAACGACCTGGTGAAGGTCAAAAATCTTTTTAATATAACGTACTAAATCTCCGTACATCGACAAACATAACGTACTAAATCTCTGTTCATCGACAAACATAACGTACTAAACCTCTGTGTATCGACAAACATAACGTACTAAATCTCTGTACATCGACTAACATAACGTACTAAATCTCTGTACATCGACAAACATAACGTACTAAATCTCTGTACATCGACAAACATAACGTACTAAACCTCTGTGTATCGACAAACATAACGCACTAAATCTCTGTACATCGACTAACATAACGTACTAAATCTCTGTACATCGACTAACATAACGTATTAAATCTCTGTACATCGACTAACATAACGTACTAAATCTCTGTACATCGACAAACATAACGTACTAAACCTCTGTGTATCGACAAACATAACGTACTAAATCTCTGTACTTCGACTAACATAACGTACTAAATCTCTGTACATCGACTAACATAACGTACTAAATCTCTGTACATCAACAAACATAACGTACTAAATCTCTGTACAT
>NW_013673046.1:32928-36033 GCF_000517525.1 Limulus polyphemus | reverse complement strand
AAACATAACGTACTATCTCTGTACATCGACTAACATAACGTACTAATCTCTGTACATCGACAAACATAACGTACCAAATCTCTGTACATCGACTAACATAACGTACTATATCTCTGTACATCGACTAACATAACGTACTAAATCTCTGTACATCGACAAACATAACGTACTAAATCTCTGTACATCGACAAACAAATAGTGAAATAACTCGGGGATTTCGGTTGCGCAGTCGTGGAGTATGTCATCAAATCAAATAACGAGTACTCCAACGCCCTAGTTCGCTGTCAAAGATAAGAAAAAGGTTGTTTATCATGGGTGTTTTATAAAAACAGTTTCAAGATTTGTGTTAACAACGTTTCAAACACATATTTCTAAGCTGACAGCAATTTCCTGCGGCGGCATGTTGCTCCTTGCTCTGTTTCTGCTGTCATTAAAACATTTTTTGTTTTGATGCTCAGTTTATAAATGCAGTGACTAGGAACTTGTAACAATAATAAGAAACTAAAGAGAGAATGTTCTTTAAGTTTTCTATTTTTCTTTAACCGTTAGTTTAGTACCGGTAAAGAGAATCTCTGATGTATTCCTCCCCCCACCTCCTTATTTCAAATTACCTTGATGAATTTTTGTTTCTTTAAATCCACTCACATCTGTTTTATTTTTTATTTTGGTATGTACTGTTCATTTATCTGCGTTTTACTGGAGTTTATAAGTAGATTTAAAAACATTTTCACAAAGTTGTTTTGATACCAGAAAATAAGATAAACAAGTGTTATTTTGAAAATTCAGTAAATATTTGAATGAGAAAAACAGTTATGAATTTTGACTATCAAATATCCGTGTTTAATACTACTATATTGAAGCAGCAAACTATAAAATATTATTTCCATCTCTTCATTTGTTGATGACAATTCTATAAAAAATATGTTTAGTTATCTTACACTAACCATAAACCTGAATATAACTATACCCTTTAAGTTTTATGTGCTGAAAATAGTTTTTTAAAAGGTTTGTGCATGGGATAAAGAGACAAAGGCATTCGTACTATGAACAGAGACTACAGTTGCACTAAAAAGAGATCCCTACACTGGATGCAGTCAGATCATTTAATACGAATGCTCGGAGCTCGAACGTAGTTTAAACATCGAATACTGTCAGATTATTTAATACAGATGCTCGGATCTCGAACGTGGTTTAAACATCGAATACAGTCAGATCATTAATACAGATGCTCGGAGCTCGAACATGGTTTAAACATCGAATACTGTCAGATCATTTAACACAGATGCTCGGGCTCGAACATGGTTTAAACATTGAATACAGTCAGATCATTTAACACAGATGCTCGGAGCTCGAACGTGGTTTAAACATCGAATACAGCCAGATCATTTAATACAGGTGCTCGGATCTCGAACGTAGTTTAAACATCGAATACAGTCAGATCATTAATGCAGATGCTCGGAGCTCGAACGTAGTTTAAACATTGAATACAGTCAGATCATTTAACACAGATGCTCGGAGCTCGAACGTGGTTTAAACGTCGAATACTGTCAGATTATTTAATACGGATGCTCGGAGATTAAAAGGGGGCTTACACATCGTATGCATACATACAAGCAGTGTAGCATCAAAACTGCAGTTGTGTTTAACGTTTAATAAAATAATTCACAGACCAGATAAATATACTAACAAAGTAACTCAAAACTCATTTATACACAGATCTAAAATGGAGTAAGTTTGAAATTGACACAAAATGGTGTCCATGAGCTGTCTAACAAACGTGCTAGTTGATAAGAAGGGATTCTAAAGAACTTTGTTTAAAATTTGGGTTCCATACATTTCAGAATTATACATTATTTATTATCACACGGTATAAGAATAAAAATGGTGTTTACTGCGATGAAATTACGACACTATTTACATTGTATTTAAACAATTTCATTTTATTCTTAAAAATAATTCATAAAAAATTTTTTACAGCTACTATAGATTTGGATGTTTTAAATAATTTCAATATATTAATAAAGATGCTCTATATAAATATTTTTACAGCTACTATAGATTTGTGTGTTTTAAATAATTTTAATATTTTAATAACGATGCTCTATATAAATATTTTTACAGCTACTATAGATTTGGATGTTTTACAGCTGAGCCACTTAGTGGGAAGAGGGAGGGGGAATAATTCATTATTTACATATTGTTTTGTACTAAGTAGTTTTATGTTGTGGTTTTTTGCCTGTTACAATACTCAGTGTAAAGAATTTATTTATTTATTTATTAACATATTCGGTTATGCATTGTCCCACTAAACTCTCTATAAGTTCCCTCATAGTATAAAATTAGTTTTATTTTAAATAATTTCAAAGTTTTAATAAAAATGATTTATATAGATATGTGCACCGCTAATATATAGCAGATGCTTAGAGAGCACGCGGTTTTACTCTTTTTACTTACGTTTACACTTTGTCCCGTACAGTAATTGTTTCTTCGGAAGTACTTGGTCGGAGAAGAGAGATACGGCATTTGACCTTTCGACAACTTACTAACACGTTATCTTTGTTATCGTCGTCTTTAAACAGAAAATCCATCAAAAACAATTGATTATAACGAACGTAATCCAAGGTTATTTAAAGGTTATCGTCGTCTTGACCTTTCGACAACTTACTAACACGTTATCTTTGTTATCGTCGTCTTTAAACAGAAAATCCATCAAAAACAATTGATTATAACGAACGTAATCCAAGGTTATTTAAAGGACATATTCTCTGAAATTGCTTTAGTTTAAAGAAATGGGATGGTCGACAAACTTTTGACGTGCTTTTCTATGAACATGAATAAAACCACGACCTACATCTCCAGAAAGTGACTTTATTAGCTCAATATTTCGCTATTACAGCCTCGTCAGGAGCTATCGATATCCTACTCCAACTAATAGTACGGTATCGATAGCTCCTCGAATCCCCGTCACACCAAACATGCTCGCCCTTTCAGCCGTGGGGGCGTTATAAAGTGACGCTCAATCCCACTATTCGTTGGTAAAAGAGTAGCCCAAGAGTTGGCGGTGAGTGGTGATGACTAGCTGCCTTCCTTCTAGTCTTACACTGC
>NW_013673046.1:13804-32197 GCF_000517525.1 Limulus polyphemus | reverse complement strand
TTCTCTGACGATTCAACACGAACAAAATAGTAGCAAACAAACGCTTACTTTAACAATTACTATACTAAACTCCAGTTTTTGTGTGAAAAAGTTAAGAGTAATAATTGGAACATGCTTTCTCTGACGATACAATACGAACAAAACATTAGCAAACAAACGCTTACTTTAACAATTACTATAATAAACTCCAGTTTTTGTGTAAAAAAGTTAAGAGTAATAATTTGAACATGCTTTCTCTGACGATACAACACGAACAAAACATTAGCAAACAAACGCTTACTTTAACAATTACTATAATAAACTCCAGTTTTTGTGTAAAAAAGTTAAGAGTAATAATTTGAACATGTTTTCTCTGACGATACAATACGAACAAAACATTAACAAACAAACGCTTACTTTAACAATTACTTCTTTTTTTTTATAACGGTTTAATTTTTATTTGTATCAAAACGCTCGCATTATGTTTGAAACCCCAAATCAGTCTGCGGCGGTTAAAATATGAAACAAATTTCTTAACTTTCAAAATTGTTTTCACACTATTCACTCTCGGTAAGATCTACATAATTTATTGTAATAAGTAGTTTTATGTTGGTTGTTTTTTTGTTTGTTTTTTTTTGCCTGTTGCAATACTCAGTGTAAAGAAATTATTTATTTAAATACATAGGGGACCCCCAGCAGCAGGTAATGGGGTTAATTGCGGTATTAACGGTATTATTTTTGTGACTCATATACTATTAGGGATCCGGTAACCCACAAAGTTATGGACCCACAAAAAAAAAATTTGTGTATGAATAGCTTAAAATATCGTGTTTGAAATGCAGATAGGTCTAGACACTATTGGCAGTTTTCTTTTGCTTAATAGTTTGTTTGTTATTTTAAACATGACATAAACTAAAAAGGTTTAGCGGTCCCGTAGTATGTGATCCCCCCCCCCCCCAGTGGCACATCGGTATGTCTGCGGACTTACAACGCTAGAAACCGGGTTTCGATACCCGTGGTGTGCAGAGCACAAATAGCCCTTGCGTAGTTTTGTGCATAATTAAAAACAAAAACAAACAGTTTGTGTCCGACCCGTTTCTACTAAAACGCCCTCTACACTCTGGAGCGCGGTTAAATTTCGTCATTCGATCAGACTGGAGTAGCCCAATTGTTGGCAATGTTCTTTATTATCTGCCTTTCCTCTAGTCGCTTATCTCAAACTTATGGAGATATTTGCACAGATAGCCCTTACGTGTAAAAATTTGAAACACAAAAACGTACAAACAAAATTAATTCATGCAGAACAGGCAGAAACGGTCATATTTCTGTGATCATAGTTTACTCTTTGGATAAAAAATAACGATTACTTAGAAGGTTCCCTCGTTTGTAGTTCTCCTGATATGACTGATGTTTAGGTCACTCGACACGTAGTCTGAGGGTCGCGAGTTCGAATCCTTATCTCGAACATGCTCGCCCTTTCAGCCGTGATGGCTTTATAATGTGACGGGCAATTCCCCTATTCGTTGTTAAAGAGTAGCCCAAAAGTTGGCGGTGAGTGGTGCTGATAAGCTGTCTTCCCTTTAGTCTATAACTTCAAAATTAGGGACAGCTAGTGCAAATAGCCCTCGAGCAGCTTTGTGTGAAATTCAAAACGAACAAACCCTCTTTTGTATATCTAAATAAATAAACGTCAATATGTGTGTTTGTGTGTGTTCCTTATACGTTTTCACATTTCTTGACCAATCAGCACCAAACGTCCCACAGTGATACAGGACGATATGAGGAAGTATGTAATTTGATATCTAATTTTGGAAAAACTACCAATGTTGTATATTCCTCAGCAATAGAATAAACTATGTAACCACTATTGATAGAATTCTCGAAAACAGTAAGACTTTTTTTCAGTATCGGTACCTTTATGTATTTCTTTCGTACTTTTAATGTTTATTATGTCAAGGAACTAAATACAAGCTAATTTCTTATTCTTTGTTAGAAACGAGTATTTATTTCACTCCAGCTAGTATATATATATACAATACGATTAAATTTAAAGACAGGGAAAAATTTCACCACTAGAGTTCAGTAGTTAAATTATCTTATAAGCATCAATGGACGACAACGAGAGAGATTACAAGTCTTATCGTAATGTATTTAAGTTTCCTATCGTACTTCCCAGGGCGAAGGAGCAAACATCAAATAATTAAGTTTTATTGTCAGTAAAATATCGTAAACTTGAAACTCTATGACGGCGTAGGAGGAGTTGATATTTCTATCACCGCTTTCGTTTGCGGCTAAACAAACAACGTCTCTTTTATTTCAAGACATAATCGTGTAATGTACGTAAGTCGGATTGGCAACTACTTTCTTGAACTATGGTGTTGACAGTGTTTAAGACTGGTATTTATTGCAAGTGTCATCCTCTTGCTTAAGCCCGTTATTGATGGGCAAATATTATCAGTACTTCTTGTGTCTGGCATTCGAAAATTTTTCCCACCAATCAGGATTCACTATCCTCTGTTTTATATCACTCTTGTTTTAATTTATATTCTGGATACTATCTCTGTATCCTCTCAGCTTGCCTGTCACCCGTGTTTTTTTTAAATTGTTGTTTTCTTATCCTATTATTTTTCATTATAATAATAATAATATATTAAGAATTGCTATTACAGCGTTAACTTTGCTGTAGAACTTAGAAGTTCAAATCATCAAATCTATCCACATACAGTACAGTATTGTGTAGTGTAACACCATGTAGTACAGTATAGTATTGTTTAGTGTAACACCATGTAGTACAGTATAGTATTGTGTAGTGTAACACCATGTAGTACAGTATAGTATTGTGTAGTGTAACACCGTGTAGTACAGTATAGTATTGTGTAGTGTAACACCGTGTAGTACAGTATAGTATTGTGTAGTGTAACACCGTGTAGTACCACTACACAATACTATACTTAACACCATGTAGTACAGTATAGTATTGTGTAGTGTAACACCGTGTAGTACAGTATAGTATTGTGTAGTGTAACACCGTGTAGTACAGTACGGTATTGTGTAGTGTAACACCGTGTAGTACAGTATAGTATCGTGTAGTATCTAAAAGTTTAGATTTCAACACTTAGGACTTCAACGAGAAAAACACAATACATTGTTTGTGACGATCACGTAATTAAAACTTGGGTTAATGTATTCCCAAAGACGATAAAAAGTTAATGCCAGACACTCCAGGTGGCACTAGTTCCAGCAATTTGTGGATTCTCCGAATATTCAATTTACGATGGATAAACTGAAGCTACATTATCACAGAATTTGTGGAAGTATATTCATGAACAGATCGAAGATTACATCATCGAGTCCACTCATGGTGGCGTTGTTGTCCAGGATTAATGATAAAAGTTAACAAGTTAAAACATGGGATAACAGAAATTGACTCAGTCACACGATAAACTCTCAATACTCTGAGAATTTTAAGCAGAAAGCACGAGACGAGTGAAAAATCCTATAGCCCATAAAACCAATTTTATAACTAAAACTAAACTCATGCGAGGTTGTGTTGTTGTGTTTGATAATGTCTTGTGACTGATAGAAACTCGTCACGCGCACAAAATGTGCACGAGATAAAAAGAGTCAGTAACTCCATCACGAGTTAAAATGAGTCAACGAATCCATCACGAGTTAAAACGAGTCAACGAATCCATCACGAGTTAGAACGAGTCAACAAATCCATCACGAGTTAAAGCGAGTCAGTAGCTCTCCATCACGAGTTAAAACGATTCAGCAAATCTAGCACGAGTTAAAACGAGTCAACAAATCTATCACGAGTTAAAGTGAGTCAGCAAATTTATTAAAAGTTAAAGCGAATCAGTAACTCCATCACGAGTTAAAATGAGTCAACGAATCCATCACGAGTTAAAACGAGTCAACGAATCCATCACGAGTTAGAACGAGTCAACAAATCCATCACGAGTTAAAGCGAGTCAGTAGCTCTCCATCACGAGTTAAAACGATTCAGCAAATCTATCACCAGTTAAAACGATTCAGCAAATCTAGCACGAGTTAGAACGAGTCAACAAATCTATCACGAGTTAAAGCGAGTCAGCAAGTCCATCACTTGATACAGGTAACAGAATAGATTGGGTAGTATAGTCAGTAATATTACTGAAATTGAAGTAAGGCATATGTTTGTTTGGTTTTCTTTAATTATAAAGCCGTATAATGGACTATCTATGCTGTGCCTACAACGTGCGTGGAATCATGATTTGAGCGTTATAAGCTCCCAAGCTTACTGCTGAGCCACCGGTGCGGCTTAGGATATGAGATGGTGGAGGGAGGAATTAGAAATATATATATATATATACATTTTTATTGAAAAGGATAAAATGAAAGAAAGTGGAGCTCGAGGGCTGGTTTGTGGTTATAGACTACCGATTTTGATATAGCGATATTTTAGTACATAATATGTCGTCCATCCTGTAAGTATAAAAATATTAAATAAAAATACATATCTGACTTGTTTTCTCATTGACAGATATGGAGTTAATATATTCAAATTGACAGATATACGTATGGAGTTAATGTATTTACATTTAGAAACACATTAAATTCAGAATACATGACCATCCTGAAAATATTTTACCCCATTGATATTCAACACTTATTTCTTGCACTGAGTCGTGTATATTCTTAATTTCAATCTCTTTTCTTGCCACAATTTTTGGGATTGAAGCTGCATGTGTCAGAATTTTCTACAAGGATGTGTATATTGTATATAATCTATATAAAGAAAAAACAAGGTTATTTACCGTTACAAAACTTTTTTTTTACCAACTATTTGAAGAAATAAAGTTTTCTTCCGTCCAGCCACAGTAAAGATTTTTTTCACACTTAGAAACTACTGATTTATAATTTTCCAATTTCCTTGTTAAGTTTTGCTTTGCTTTCCATCAGTCAACGCTTCTCATTCTTCATTGATGTTAACGTGATTCTGAAGTGTCTTTGGAAAAATTTTCTCGAGTGGAATGCACTAGAAGAATGTTTAACTTAAACAATCGATTACCAGATACTACAAGTTCTTTCTGGACAACACCCACTGCCTATAGGTGAATTGAAACCAGTGCCATCTATACTTACAAAAAAGGTTAACTCAATGTTAAAAACTATACATTCTAAAAGAAGTTTAAAATCCGTGTTTTTTTTTCAAAAGATCATCGGAAAGCACAAGACCCCCAAGAACGATATCAAATTTAATACAAAAAATTTATATCCAGTTCACAGCTTCGTGCTTTGGTTTAATTATTCATCTTAGGCGGTAGCATAAAAGTTGTAATTTCCTAATTACATGTATACACACAGTTGACTAAGGTCTACTTGTTTTATCCATTTCCAGAAACGAGTGGTCACTATGTGGCCATTGTGGGTGAATAATGTAACCAACCTTTGTTTATGAATTAGAAGAGGTTATATCAGACCCTTTTCAGGAAAATATTCATTTTGTATTAAAGACAGGATAAACGTTTTATTATGGTTCGGATATTACGGTAACGAACTCTAACGTTCGTATCACACATCTAACAAGTACTTTTGCTGAAGTTGGACAAAAGCTCTTCTATAGTGGGTACGTAAGATAGAAGCTAAACCCCAAAAAGTGTGAATTCATAAAACAATGTGTAATTTCGATTTTTTAGGGATTTAAGGGAATGAGAAAGGAGCTAAACCCCCAAAAGTGATAATTCACAAAACGAATGTTCAATTTCACACTTTTTTTTAAGTGTGAACGACTGATATTTAAGTTACACCCCAAAAAGTGTTAATTCACAAAACGAATGTGCAATTTCACACTTTTTTTTGAGTGTGAACAACTGATATTTAAGTTACACCCCAAAAAGTGTTAATTCACAAAACGAATGTGCAATTTCACACTTTTATAAGTGTGAATGAATGAGATAGGAGCTAAACCCCAGAAAGTGTTAATTCACCAAAAACGATGTGCAATTTCATACTTTTATGAGTGTGAAGGACTGATACAAGTTCACATCCTTCGTCAGCAAAAGTGATTTCACTCCCACACCAGAATTGTGAAATATTAAATAGTAATCTTTTAAAGAAGGTATGCTCCAAACAAGTAAGCTTAATTGTAATTGTATATATTTTGAAGAGTCGATGTCTTCAGAAACATCGTGGTTATACAATTTTATAGTAATCATAAATTTATATTATTTATTGAATGTGATTTTGTTTACAGTTGTTTTTTAAGCATATTTTCCTGTTTCAATTATATGACTTTTCACTTTGTTTATAAATTCATAACTTTATATATGATACATATCAGAAGTTTCAACTTTTACTCTTTTTTAGTCTTTTTAAGGACTTGAAGAGTCTCACTTTTTTCAACAAAAAGGGTGTGTTTGTTGGAATCATATCCAATCATATATTTTATACGGTTTAGTTTGGGGTGTGTTTGTTGGAATCATATCCAATCATACATTTTATACGGTTTAGTTTGGGGTGTGTTTGTTGGAATCACATCCAATCATATATTTTATACGGTTTAGTTTGGGGTGTGTTTATTGGAATCATATCCAATCACACATTTTATACGGTTTAGTTTGGGGTGTGTTTGCTGGAATCACATCCAATCATATATTTTATACGGTTTAGTTTGTGGTGTGTTTGTTGGAATTATATCCAATCATACATTTTCTACGACTTAGTTTGGGGTGTGTTTATTGGAATCATATACAAACATACATTTTATACGATTTAGTTTGGGTTGTGTTTGTTGGAATCATATCCAATCATGCATTTTATACGAGTTAGTTTGGGGTGTGTTTGTTGGAATCACATCCAATCATACATTTTATACGGTTTAGTTTGTGGTGTGTTTGTTGGAATCACATCCAATCATATATTTCATACAATTTAGTTTGTGGTGTGTTTGTTGGAATCACATCCAATCATACATTTTATACGATTTAGTTTGTGGTGTGTTTGTTGGAATCACATCCAATCATACATTTTATACGATTTAGTTTGGGGTGTGTTTGTTGGAATCACATCCAATCATACATGTTATACGGTTTAGTTTGGGGTGTGTTTGTTGGAATCATATCCAATCATACATTTTATACGGTTTAGTTTGGGGTGAGTTTTTTGGAATCATATCCAATCATAATATTTTATACGGTTTAGTTTGGGGTGTGTTTGTTGGAATCACATCCAATCATACATTTATACGGTTTAGTTTGTGGTGTGTTTGTTGGAATCATATCCAATCATACATTTTATACGGTTTAGTTTCGGGTGTGTTTGTTGGAATCACATCCAGACATACATTTTATACGATTTAGTTTGGCCTGAGACTTGTTCTGGTTGATGGACTTCGTACAAGAGAATCTTCTTTCGCTGATCTTATGTTGGACAGAAACTATATTTGTAGTGGTTTATAATCCTGTGGTAACGTATTGCAGAACAGATAATGTATTTGGTTTATGATCTCTGTGCACGAGATTGTTTTGGCTGGTTACTTCTAATCTTGACAGACAGACAGACGCTGTAGTAGTTTAGGATGTCAGTGTACGAGTCTCTTCCTTTTAGTAGCACCCCAGTGGCACAGCGGTATGTGTGCGGACTTACAACGCTAGAATCCGGGTTTCAATACCCGTGGTGGGCAGAGCACAGATAGGCCATTGTGTAGCTTTGTGCTTAAGTACAAACAAACAATCCTTTTAGTAAATTTTAAGTAAGCCCTGGGCTACTTCACAAATCTAGTAAAACCTACGTACTTGGATACTTCCGTTAGTTGGCGGACAAACAGACTCTGTAGTAGTTTAGTATGTCGGTGTACGAGTCTCCTCCTTTTAGTAAATTTTAGGTAAGCCCTGGGCAACTTCACAAATCTAGTAAAACCTACGTACTTGGATACTTCCGTTAGTTGACGGACAAACAGACTCTGTAGTAGTTTAGTATGTCGGTGTACGAGTCTCTTCCTTTTAGTAAATTTTAGGTAAGCCCTGGGCTACTTCACAAATCTAGTAAAACCTATGTACTTTGACACTTCCTTTAGTTCCCTCCTTGAGAAAACAAAACAGCATTTCCATATCATATTTTATTTCATTTGGAAATGTTGTAGCTATAACTTGAGTAACATCAGATGTGACAAACTAACATTTTATGTGTCACATTGTATAAAGTACTACAGATAATATAAAATATTTTTTATCTCAAACAATTCATTTCAACCACTCAGAATCAGTCAACCTGATATCGGCACGCTCACAGTAAGGTAATGTTTGTTTGTTTGAAGTTAAGCACAAAGTTACACTATGGGCTATTTGTGGGCTGCCCACCTCGGGTATCGAAACCTAGTTTCTAGCATTCTAAGTCCGCAGACTGGGGGCGCTGGGATACGAACAGATAGATAAGTTATTCAGAACAACAAACAAAGAATAATTATTTGGAATTTGTGTTCTCGTTGTCGTATGTAGTTGTATTTTGTTTATTTATTTTTCTTATAGCGCAATGGGCTGTGCTCTGTCCACCACGAGGAATCGAACCCTAGTATTTAGCTTTGTAATTCTGTAAATTTATCGCTGACCCCCCTCTGATGGCATATTTAGACTAATTAACTGAATATTTTAATTTTGTAGTTTCATTGTTTTGTTTTTTCAACTTAGAATTGTATTTTGCTTTTTTTAAATATATTTTTTAATTTTTCGAATAAAAAGACACAAACAAGTTTATAATATTAGACAGCCGTAATTCATGTAACCATATTTATGGCTTGTTAACACTTAAAATGTAGATCTCAGTGCTTCATTTATACGTGTTAATAAATATTATCAAATTCTCAGCGCTTTCAGGATTTTAAAGTGTTAAAGAAGGAGTAAAACCTATCATTTTTTCTTATTTTATTAATATATATATTTAACAGTCCCCCTCCCAGTGGTACAGCTGTAAGCCTGTGGGCTTACAACGCTAGAAACCGGGTTTCGATACACGTGGTGGGCAGAGGACACATAGCCCATTGTGTTGCTTTGTGCTTAACTACAAACAAAGAAAAGTTTCCCATTCTTGTCACCTAGTGCCCATTATTAGTCTATCATGACAAAAACTATACAGAGTTTATTTGATTGAAAATTTTCATGTAAAGGGTTATCTTGGCATAGCCAGCCCAAATTTTGAGCTGATAGATAAGATAGAAGGCAGGTAGTCAATAGTACCATCCGCTAACTCTTCGGATACTCTTGTCTGAAATAATACTGGGATTTGACTATCACTCTTATAGCGCATCCAACACACTAGTAAGAAGTTTGTTTTTCTTGACCACGGGCAGCAAATTATTAAATATTTTAGTGCTAAGTAACTGAAATATTAATGTACAATCTTTTATTTAACTGTTAGAAGTTTATATTTTAATCCCTGTATTTTATCAGGATAAATATTTTTTTATTTTGTAAGTAATGGCTTTTTATTCTTTATAAATAATAATATTCTATTTATCAATAAATATCTCCCAGGAAATAATTTTACCGAAACATACCTACTACAAAACGTTTCGTGTTTATCACTGTATGATGTTACATTGTTTATAATACTATTCTGTGGTAAAACAAGTATCTTTACTGTAGGTGGATAAGTTATTCCATACATTAGATAAACATACAGAATTACTGACTATAGAAATTGGAAATAAAGAATGGTCTGCGGTTGGGTGCTTGATATATATATATATTAAATTATTTTTGTAAACATAAATTTTACCGTTTTTGCCAAATCCCTAAAATACCGTTCCCAGCTCCAATTTTTATCAATTTGTAAGACTAATTATTTTATAACGTCCATTCCTTCAACTTGCCAACATTTACAATTATTAGTATTTATACACCAATTATTATAAATATACAGTATAGAATCATTTTCATCTTTAACAATTTAATTTTTAATTCAAACATATATATCTAGTTTTTGTTATATTAATGGATAATTTATTTCCAATTTTCTACTTTTTGCAAGTCATTCATAAATTGATATTTAGTTCTTCCCTATTAGCAGGGCTACTTACATGTTATAACGTATAATAAACAAACATAAATAACATAATCACAATTACAAATAACATAATAACAATCACAAATAACATAATCACAATCAAAAATAACATAATCACAATCACAAATAACATAATCACAATTTAAAACATAAATAACATAATCACAAAACATAATCACAATTTAAAACATAGATAACATAATCACAATTTAAAACATAAATAACATAATCACAATTTAAAACATAGATAACATAATCACAATTTAAAACGATAAATAACATAATCACAATAACAAATAACATAATCACAATTTAAAACATAAATAACATAATCACAATTTAAAACATAATAACATAATCACAATTTAAAACATAAATAACATAATCACAATTTAAAACATAGATAACATAATCACAATTTAAAACATAAATAACATAATCACAATCATAAATAACATAAATCATTCATGTATAATACAAAAAAGGAGTACAAGAACAAAATCCTGTGGAACACAATATTTTATTCTGCGGACTTACAACGCTAGAAACCGGGTTTCGATACCCGTGGTGGGCAGAGCACAGATAGTCCATTGTGTAGCTTTGTGCTTAATTCTAAACAAGCAAAACATATCTTATTACAAGTAGTAGGAAAAAATTATCGCTAAATACAAAAGCTATTTAGAGCTGGCTGCTGAACTAGAAAAAAAGAACCAAACAAGATAGGGATGGAAGTGGACATATCACTTGATCCGGCTAGTGATTACATAGCAGACTAAGTTGTCTCGACTTTATATGTAGAATAAAACTCCAACATTACTGGCTTCCCCACTTTATCTGTCTAAAACTTAGTGTTTGAATAGAATCTCAGCTTTCATCATTATACCTTTCCTTTAGTTAACTTTAATTACTACTTTTATGACAGAATAACATTTTATGATTGGAAACTCTGGTTCTATTTGTTTTCCCAGTGAGGAAGCCAGCAATGTAGGGATTTTATTCTCCATGTAAAGTAGAGACAGCTTAGTTTGCTATGTGATCATCAGCCGGATCAAGACTTCCATCCCAGTCTTGTTTGGTTCCTTTTTTCAAGTTCAGCAGCCAGCCAGCCTTACATAGATTTTGTATTTAGCGATAATATTTTTTATAAGATGGAGTGAGTGGGTTACTAGATTATAGAGTGTATTCTAAAGCTAAATAAATTTGGTATTGAACAATAATAAAATAGGTGGTTAAAGATCGTGAAGACTGTTTTGCTCTATCAAATAACGATAAAATTATAGTTACTGCTAGAACTAGGTAAGCGCCTGATAGCTTATAAGCGGCATATACACCGGAGATAGAGCGACTATACCAAGTAGTTCTTCATATCTAGCTTCTAATGACCTGTAGAGAAGAAAATCCAGATGGCTTTTGTATTGCTTTAATACAAGCGTCCGTGCCACCCCTACATAGAGAGTGATAGCACACTCTCCGATATTCACATCACTGATAAAGTCTTTTATTTTTTTATAACCTGCATTATTTCATAAAAATAAGATTTAATTATTGTTGGTAGAAGACGCTGACTGTTATCCAAAGGACCGAATGTTTTAAAAGTTGTTGGTAGAACAAGCTTACTGTTGTTCCAAGGACCGAATGTGTTCAAGATATTATTAGAACACGTTGACTGTTGTTCAGAAGACCGAATGTGTTCAAGATGTTGGTAGAACAAGCTAATTGTTGTTCAAAGGACCGAATGTTTTAAAGTTGTTGGTAGAACAAGCTTACTGTTGTTCAAAGGACCGAATATGTTCAATATGTTGGTAGAAGACGCTGACTGTTGTTCAGAAGACCGAATGTTTTAAAGTTGTTGGTAGAACAAGCTGATTGTTGTTCAAAGGACCGAATGTTTTAAAGTTGTTGGTAGAACAAGCTGATTGTTGTTCAAAGGACCGAATGTGTTCAAGATATTATTAGAACACGTTGACTGTTGTTCAGAAGACCGAATGTGTTCAAGATGTTGGTAGAACAAGCTGATTGTTGTTCAAATGACCGAATGTTTTCAAGTTGTTGGTAGAACACGTTGACTGTTGTTCAGAGAACTGAATATTTTAAAGTTGTTGGTAGAACAAACTGATTGTTGTTCAAAGGACCGAATATGTTCAAGATATTGGTAGAACACGTCGACTGTTGTTCAGAGGACCGAATTTGTTCAAGATGTTGGTAGAACACGTTGAATGTTGTTCAAAGGACCGAATATTTTAAGGTTGTTGGTAGAACACGTTGAATGTTGTTCAGAGGACCGAATGTGTTCAAGATATTATTAGAACACGTTGACTGTTGTTCAGAAGACCGAATGTGTTCAAGATGTTGGTAGAACAAGCTGATTGTTGTTCAAAGGACCAAATGTTTTAAAGTTGTTGGTAGAACAAGCTAGTTATTCCAAAAAGCTTATTTTCTCAAGTAGTTTTAGAACACGCCAATTGTTGTTAAACACATCTGAATGATGTCAGGTTGTTGATAGAACATAATAATTATTACAAACGCTTTTTTGGTTAGGTTGTTGGTAGAACACGCTGACTGTTACTCAAAAAACCTTATGTTCTCATATTCTTAGCTTTCAACTTTGTCTTGGAACGTGTTGAAATTTTAAAAACGCTTCAGATATTCTCTTGATGCCAAGTTTTGAATAGACAAATTAAACTTTAAACAGTTTGAAGCCAAAAGAAACTAAAATGTGTGACATTTCATTGCTGGAGGAAACGGGATTGGTGAAATCTGGGACCGAGCCATCTATTATTTGTCTTTCTTTTCTTTTTTTTACGTTTGTATTGTTGTTAGCGTCATGATAAGTATTTTTTTGTAAAGCAACCACCTAGCGGATGTAATTATTTCCTGGCTTTTTTTTGTTTCCAGCTTTCCTCTGCTCTTTAATCTAAATACGATAGATGCGTTCTGCTTCAGGAACGAGGTCGAACAAAGAAGTGAACAATACAATACTTCTACAATTTATAGTAGCAACAATATCTTCCAACAATGAGATTTATGATATACTTCCGACTGATACGTAATCCTGCGCTATTACTGCAATTTTAAACCATTACGAGGTAATCAATATCTGTTTATTCTAAAGGTATAACCGTGTAATATTACCCATTACTTTAAAAATATATACAAGGAAAGCAATTATTCATGTATTTGGGAAAGATGCTACTGAATAAAAATGATCTTTCATAAACCTATAATTTCACCGGTAAAATTGGTGCTGTTTACGACTAGACTGAAAATATTTGTCGCATTTTTAAACAATATTTTAGTAGATTAAAAAATATTCTGCCAATGATAGAAAAAAAAGCATATTTTGTAAGATTGGATTTTCCAGAACAACAATCATTCTAAAAACAGTTTTGTTGAAATGTACAAAGTATTTGCAGAAATATGAGTTTCATTACAATCTATTCATGCTTCAGCTTGAAGACATATTGCCACTGAAATGAAATAAAATTAAATGGCATCTTACGTAAGAGAGCGGTCCTGTAAGAACTATTCTTATGACGTCACAAGTATGAGACCAATCGGTAATAAAAATGCCTGGATTTTACTTCTATCAGGCAGAGTGATTGGGTGAATAGATGAGTAAAATTCTACATTAAAAGAACTCTGAGCTAAATTAGACCAGTGATTAAAATGTATGAATTTTCATAGAAACTAGGCACATATTTCTTTATACATGGCAAATGTTATATTAATATTTTATATTCTTGCAAAACTCTTTGTACTAAACATTAGTACTCGTCTATCGACACAAAGGCAAATCTTTCTTACATATTCACAAAGTTTGGAACACATTCTCGCACGTGTCTCAGTCAGTGTATATTAACTAAAGGAATAACTATCTTGATGACAATCACAAACATTAGTTGAACAGTCATTTAGTGAAACGTTCGTAATAAATAAGTAATTTCGATCAAGTAATAAAAAAATATTACTTTCTGTTGGTTAAAACAGTTTGTGTCTGTCCCTGACCACAATTTTCCACCTTCCCAACCTCTGAAATTTTCAGGGGTTTTGGGGTATGCCCCATCAAGATTGTACAACTTCTTATTTTGTTTATTGTCCCATCTTCACAGGCTTTGCAAACATTTCAATTTTCCCCTTGCTAACTACTGTACTAATGTCTACTTCCCCAACTGTGATCACCATTAAACTTTCAAAAGTTCTTGGATGTGCCCCAGAAAGGTTCTTAAACCCCTTATTTCTGCCTTGCTAATTACTGTCTATTGGATGTACCCAGATCTCCAAGACACCCTGAAGTACAAGTTAGATAATGTACTAAATATAGATACACCAATTTTAAGAAAGGTTTACTCCAGCATTTAGTAAACCTGCAAGATGAATAACATCCATGCACGTCGCCTCTCCATCCCCGTGAAGCAACCGAACGCGTTGCACGAGGACCTTTGCTAGGTTGTGTAAAGTAATGTTGTGTAATGGACTAACAAAGATCACTAATTAGTGCAATGGACTAATAACGAAACACTAACGTAGTGCAATGGACTAATAACGGACATTAATGTAGTGTAATGGACTAATAACAAAACACTAATGTAGTGTAATGGACTAATAACGAACTCTAATATAGTGTAATGGACTAATAACGAAACACTAATGTAGTGTAATGGACTAATAACGAAACACTAATGTAGTAAACTAAAGGAGTAATAGAGAACTAATCGTTCTATAAGTGAAATTTGAAGTTCTATACATTAAGTCTGGATAATCAATTTAAACGAAAACCACATGTTTCATGACGTACTGAATTACTTCCAAAACACATTTTATCTGAACTACTTTTATTTTTACTCTGGATAAACTGTTCGATCACCGTTTTTAAAGCCACATTGATTTATTTGTTTGTTTGTTGAATTTTGCGAAAACTAATCGAAGGCTATCTGCGCTGGACGGACCTACTTTTTAAAGTGATAGACTAGAGGGAAGGCAGCTAATCAACGCCACTCTCCGCCAATTTTTGGGCTACTCTTCATCAACGAATAGTGGAATTGACTCTCACACTATAGAGCTCCCACACCTGAAAGGGCGAGCATGTTAGGTGGCGGGATTCGAACCCACAACCCACAGATTGCGAGTCGAGTACACTAAATACCAGGCGATGTCAGGCCTAACTGCGTTAGAATGTATGATCTCAAAATAACTAGAAACGATAAGTTTCTGTTTACATCTGTAGTTGTCATGAGAGTCGTTAAAAATGTAGCTGAACCAACAAAAAAAAAAACAACACTTTATAACACGAACTTCTTATATATTCCACGTGATACTGGACAGAATCGGACAATCAACTTGCCGGGGTGTCAAAACTAGTTTGTTTGTTATAGATTTCGCGCAAAGCTACACGAGGGCTATCTGCGCTAGCCGTCCCTAATTTAGCAGTGTAAGGCTAGAGGGAAGGCAGCTAGTCATCACCACCCACCGCCAACTCTTGGGCTACTCTTTTATCAACGAATAGTGTGACTGACCGTAACATTATAACGCCTCCACGGCTGAAAGAGCGAGCATGTTTGGTGTGACGGAGATTCGAACCCGCAGATTGCGAGTCGAGCGCCCTAACCACCTGGTCATGGCTGACACTGGTGTCAAAACTAATAATTAAACTGATACCATCCGAACGTGAACTCAAACTCTGATCACGCAGTAGACGGTTCAGCTGCTACTGAAGATTCCTCCTACCTTAACTGACAGTAGTTTCCGTGCACGATCGTGGTCTCATCTAATATTTAAAAGCTTTAGAAACAATGGATTTTTAGCTAAGAAAGAAATGTAACATTGAACTGTAGATAATTACAGCGGTTTTGGCTCACTTTGAATGATTTAGCACCTCCCATCCTTAAAGCGATTAGCTTTCTAAGACTATGCAGCTGTTACCAACAGTAGCGTTTGACATTATATATCTACGGATAAAAGAAATCGTGACTTTATTTCGTTAAAAAATAAACAAAATCCCATCTGCTATTCAGTTTAAAGATGTGTGAGTATGTAATGTTTACTTATAGATATTACGTATTGTGGGTATAATGGTAATCTATAGTATTGTAATGGAGAATATGTTTTTCCTTGCTGTAATAACTGTTTTTTGTTCGTCAAACTTGTAAAAACCGGTTTGATTGTTTTTAATAAGATGTATAAAAAGTATCTATCTTTATATAAGGTCGATATCATAGTTGAAATTAAATGACTCTCTAACCCGAAAACAAAGCGACAATATTCAGATGAGAGAGAGAGAATCTAACTTAGGTCTCTAACTTGGCTAGAGTCACAACGCGTTGTTGGGATTGTGGCCGAAAACACCGTTATCAGCGAGCGTACTTAACTAAGGATCTTAAACGTGCATAGTTTGACAGGTTTCTAGTATATGTGTTGTTATTGATCATAATATATATCTTTCCTTCAGCTCTTTTTTTTTTTTTACTTAACTTCTTTAGCTAACTCTAGCGTAAACTGGATTTATTTGACACACTATTGATAAATCTAGAATTATAGCGTATTATATTTAGGTGCATTGAACAACTATCGTCAAATTGATTTATTCAGAACTCCAAATGTGAAGTGTGTGTGATTTTATGGTATTATCTCTTTCTTTGTAAGTACGACGTGTGCACCTAGACCTCTTTATGTTTGTGTATGTTACTAACAACAAATATAATGATTTTAACATAGAACGAGAGAATGACACTACGGTATCTCCTTACCATGGATGATGTTATTAAAATACCATACAAGCAGACGAAGAACAAAAATTATCGTACATAAAAATGGGCAAATAAAAACGAGGCATAACACTACGGTGAGGAAAAATTGAAATGTGCCCTAGTGAAAAAATTATCTACGTAAGAATCCACGGAATGGTGGAGATGTACTGTCTATCAGATTAATCAAAAGAAGTTGATAATGGGGCTCAATCCCACAGTGTCTCACATCTAGAGTTGCCAAAAGAAGTAGATATGGGGCTCAACCCCCACAGTGTCTCGCATCTAGATTTGCCAAAAGAAGTAGATATGGGGCTCAACCCCCACAGTGTCTCACATCTAGAGTTGCCAAAAGAAGTAGATATGGGGCTCAACCCCCACAGTGTATCACATCTAGAGTTGCCAAAAGAAGCAGACATGGGGCTCAGCCCCAGATAGTAACACATACAGTGTTGCCAAAAGAAGTAGATATGGGGCTCAACCCCCACAGTGTCTCGCATCTAGAGCTGCCAAAAGAAGCAGAGATGAGATTCAGCCCCAGAGAGTATCACACCTAAAGCTGCCAACCCCACAGCTGCTCATATGTAGAATAGCCAACTACTCTCTGTGGGTAAGTGTAAGAAGGTAGCTGTTCCTGTACAGACAATAAAAAATATAAGTACAGAAACAGGTCAATGTTTGGAATCTGGAAGGTCTATTCCAATTTTTGTTCTTCTAATAGTAGTTGTTTTTAACGTAGACATACTAGTACCGAACGGGATAAGTATTTCATTTAACTTTGATAAGACATAAAAAGAAAGTTATCGTTTTAACTATACCTTATTCAATACTATAGCTGATGGAGTTATGTCCGAATGATTGATTATTCATAGATAAAGAAACTGATAGATCGCAGATGGGTGATGCATTATACAAAACAATGTATTTAAGCAAACAGAATGCTAGATAAGACAATTTATTTAAAAAGTCACACCAATAGAATGCTTGATAGATATAATAATATACTTAAGCAGTCAAACAAACAAAAGGTAACGTATTTAAACAATCAAACCATCAGAATGCTAGAGAGAAAAAAAACAATATATTTTAACAGTCAAGTAAACAGAATGATAGATAGAAAAAAATAATATATTTAATCAGTCACACAAACAGAATACTAGATAGCTAAAACAATGTATCTAAATACTTAAACCAACAGAATACTAAATAGCTAAGACAATATATTTAAATACTTAAACCAACAGAATACTAGATAGATAAGACAATGTATCTAAACAATCAAACCAACAGAATACTAGATAGCTAAAACAATGTATCTAAACAATCAAACCAACAGAATACTAGATAGATAAGACAATGTATCTAAACAATCAAACCAACAGAATACTAGATAGGTAAGACAATGTATCTAAACAATCAAACCAACAGAATACTAGATAGCTAAAACTATGTATCTAAACAATCAAACCAACAGAATACTAGATAGATAAGACAATGTATCTAAACAATCAAACCAACAGAATACTAGATAGCTAAAACTATGTATCTAAACAATCAAACCAACAGAATACTAGATAGATAAGACAATGTATTTAAAGATTAAAACAAAATATTTTTTATAAATTATATA
>NW_013673046.1:6987-13095 GCF_000517525.1 Limulus polyphemus | reverse complement strand
CCAACAGAATACTAGATAGCTAAAACTATGTATCTAAACAATCAAACCAACAGAATACTAGATAGATAAGACAATGTATCTAAACAATCAAACCAACAGAATACTAGATAGCTAAGACAATGTATCTAAACAATCAAACCAACAGAATACTAGATAGATAAGACAATGTATCTAAACAATCAAACCAACAGAATACTAGATAGGTAAGACAATGTATCTAAACAATCAAACCAACAGAATACTAGATAGGTAAGACAATGTATCTAAAGATTAAAACAAATATTTTTATAATTATATATATATATATACATATGTATCTTTATTAGCACCTGAGCTCTGCATAGAGAGTTTTACAAGCGTAACTTTACGTCACGAGGTTAAACTACACATCCGTTCGTTTCCTGACTCGTGTAGGGAGGAACTTTATTTTCATATTTCTGGCGTGCGCTTGAACTGCACGTCCCCTAAAAGTGAACATTTTTACAGAAATTGCGGGAAATTTAGCCGTTGCTATAATGATTAGCCCTAAAACAATCTTTTATGTTTGGATCCGGCTTGAGAAAGTGCCTGGTAAGGGATGAGAGGTTCGTGTGTGTAAAACGTTACCTGGCTTCTGACGCTATGGCACGAGGATGCACGTGAGCGGAGTACTACGTAATTCTACCCGGCTATTATTCGAGGATTCTAAATGCCTATTTCCCAGTACCAGTGGCTTGTAACATCAAGGTTCATAAAGAAGTAAACCATAAGTTAAAAAATTGTGAACAGTAATTTGTCAACCAGTACCATCTCCTTCAACCGCGCTTGTGGATTACAGACTTTTAAGCCTATTCATCTCCTCCATTAGCTCGAACTTTTTAATGACCAATTCTAAATTTAACAAGGTTACACAATAGACATCACGGTAGAAAAAGCAGAGAGATTAAGCTTTTTTGACAACGATGATTTTTTTTTTTTTTGCTAAACCGCTATGATTTCAAAAGATAGACACGTGTACAGCGCGTGCACAGAAAGAATCATGAACTATTAACGAACGCAAGAATAATTCAAAAGGGGAAGAAAAATGATGAAACGTTAAACGAATAAATGAGGATAAATGTTACACAATCTTTATCCCTACGTAATCAAGTTCGTCTTAGCGCGAGTGTCAAATACAATACGTAAAAATTAGACCATATCAAGAAATTTTTATGTTCTTTTTAAACTTCAGTTCGAAGAATGTCCGTTACGACCTATTGTTTGAAATATCGAAACTTAGAGTCTTGACTGTTTTTTAGATTATTTCCTGAATACTTTAACTACAGATGAATATACCTTGATAGAGAGTTTTCAATTTTCAGGAAAAATGCAAAAATAAGTTAAATTTGCCATACCACTGTTTATTGCACTAGTTTTGATGTCTATATACACGAATATACTTTTAGAATAAAACATACATATAAGTGCTTATTCTAAGTGTAGTAGCTAACTTTATATACCTGCAGTTAATGTAGGTATGACACGTAGTTTAAAAACTTGAAACTTATAAACAGCCAAAACAGGATGAAAACAAATAAACACACCATGCAATAAATCTAAGTTTCGTAACCGATAATGTAGTTTTCTTGAATGCTGTTTATTTTGGAAATTCCGTCGATACGTATATAATTTTAAATCTATATCAGTTCTTTCTATCACATATCCAACTAATGTATTCTTCCTTTTCATCAAAGTATGATTGTACTCCCTCCTTCTTATCAAGTCATGATTTTACTCCCTCCTTCTTATCAAAACATGATTGTACTCCCTCCTTATCAAGACATGATTGCACTCCATCCTTCTTATCAAGTCATGATTGTAATCCCTCCTTCTTATCAAGACATGCTTGTACTCTCACCTTCTTATCAAGACATGATTGCACTCCCTTGTTCTTATCAAGACATGATTGTACTCCCTCCTTCTTATCAAAACATGATTGTACTCCCTCCTTCTTATCAAGACATGATTGTACTCCCTCCTTCTTATCAAAACATGATTGTACTCCCTTGTTCTTATCAAGACATGATTGTACTCCCTTGTTCTTATCAAGACATGATTGTACTCCCTCCTTCTTATCAAAACATGATTGTACTCCCTCCTTCTTATCAAGACATGATTGTAGTCCCTCCTTCTTATCAAAACATGATTGTACTCCCTCCTTCTTATCAAGACATGATTGCACTCCCTCCTTCTTATCAAGACATGATTGCACTCTCTTCTCATTAAGACATGATTGCACTCCATCCTTCTTATTAAGACAGGATTACACTCCATCCTTCTTATCAAGACATGATTGCACTCCATCCTTCTTATCAAGACATGGTTGTACTCCCTCCTTCTTATCAAGACATGATTACACTCCATCCTTCTTATCAAGACATGATTGCACTCCATCCTTCTTATCAAGACATGATTGTACTCCCTCCTTCTTATCAAGACATGATTGCACTCCATCCTTCTTATCAAGACATGATTGTACTCCCTCCTTTTTATCAAGACATGATTATACTCTCTCCTACTCCTCAAGACATGATTGTAGTCACTATTGCCAATCACGCCTCTTTTGTATTCTCTCCTTCTTGTGTCTACATGTTATCAACTGGCTTGTCTATAATCGTGTGTTTATATGATTACCTATACTCGTGTGTCCATACGATATCTCTAGAGTGTGTCCAAATGCTATCACCATCTTGCCTCGCCTGTACAGTTCCTTCCCGATAGTTTATATCGATTTCATCTTAATGAACTTATCCGAATATTTAGTATAAAATATTCATTAAATTAATTATTTAGACATTACTGTAAGTAGTTCCCACAAAAAAAGTCGCTATTTTGCTATTATTAATAATTCCTCAGATATTACTGTAAGTTGTTCTGGCAAACAAGTTGCCACTTTGCTATTACTTATAATTCTTCAGATATTACATTAAGCAGGGGTGAAATTCTCAAAAAAGTATAGGTACTCAGTTAGGTGAAGTGGACCTGTTTTTGAAAAATGAAAAATAAAATACGTGTAAACTTAAAACACGAAAAAGCAGCTCAGACAAGTTCCGGTACTAGTACCGCCTTAAAAATAACTTCCGGTAGTCAGTACCCGTGAGTACAGGCAGAATTTTACCTCTGTCACTTTGCTATTATTAATAACACTTCAGATATTACTCCAAGTAATTCTCATTAAAAAAGTCATCATTTTGATATTATTAATAATTATTCAGATATTACTCTAAGTAGTTCTCACACAGAAGTCACAAAATTTTGGAATTATTAACAAATTTAAAGATCATAACGTAAAGATCCACATTTTTAGCCTCCAAAAAGCTTCATTTTGATATCGACTAAATGATTAGGGACTTTATCATCTAAAATCAAATCTGATTTTAAGATTCAGGATAGCGTTTCTGGATGTAAATACAAAATATCCCGAACTTTCTCAGTTGCCCTTAGAGACCGGAAATCCTGGGTAATGACAATAGCTATCACGATAAAAATATCCGATTAACTAGGCATACTTGAAACTCGGAAGTGTTCATTTACTATATTAACGGTTTGTAGCTGCTGAAGTTTGAACGTAGATTATCTTGAAAACTTCGTACTTAACTTCCAGAGGAAGTTAGGAGCATGTGGTCTCGACGCTTAAGAACTGACTTTCTTCTTAGAGCAACATTGTTCTTGACAGAAGGTAATTTGGACGTATCAAGTCCTTTCTTTGTCCATAGAAAGTAATTTTTGCGTGTTTAAGCGGATTTTCGAATTTGGAGCAGAAATTATCTTTCGTTAATTTAAGATTGCTTTTTAATTTAATTTCTTTGTTCGCTAAACTGAGTCGACCTCAACAAAAGGTTTTATTGACAGAAAGGCGAAATACAAGGGATTTTAATTATAAAAAAATGCTATTATGAATGATTGATCGTTAGAAGAAATAATGACGACAGAAAACAAATAGTTTTATTCCCGCATAATTGCACGAGATAATAAAGCTTTACACTGAAACCGCTAGGTTTTTTAAGTTAAAAAAGTATGTTTTCCAATAAAATACATATCTATTAAAAAAATTGTAGAATAACAATTAGTCAAAGTTTTACTCCTCCAAGCTCATGATGTACTCATAAACAGGTAAAGTTTGTTTTAAAAATTTCACAAACATCCGAGGTGTACGCACAAACAAGTAAAGTTTGTTTAAAAAATCTTACAAACAGTCAAGGTGTACTCAGAAACAGGTAAAGTTTGTTTAAAAACTTTCAAAAACATCCAAAGTGTACTCACAAACAGTTAAAGCTTGTTTAAAAAAATTCAAAAATTTCCAAGGTGTCTTCACAAACAGGTGAAGTTTGTTTAAAAAAATCACATAAACAGCTAAGGTATAGTCACAAACAGGTTAAGTTTGTTTAATAAATCTCATAAACAGCTAAGGTGTACTCACAAACAGGTGAAGTTTGTTTAATAAATCTCATAAACAGCTCATGGTGTACTCACAAACAAGTAAAATTAAATATTTCCCAAAGTTAAAATTTTGTTTCCAAAAACACAAGAACAACCAAGATCTACTCAAAAATAGTTTAAGGTTGTATTTCCAATATTTCATGAACACTTTAGGTGCACTCCCATACAAAATTATATTTCCATAATCTCATAAACATGAAAGTTTTATATCCAAAATCCCCCAAACAACCAAGTTATGGTCACAAATAAGTAAAGTTTTACTTCACAAATCTTACAAACAGTTAAGATGACCTCACGAACAAGTAAGGTTTCATTGATAACTCATTAACAGCCAAGATGTACTGAAGAACCGTCAAGGTTTCATTGATAACTCATTAACAGCCAAGATGTACTGAAGAACAGTCAAGGTTTCATTGAAAGCTCACCAACAGTCAAGATATATTCAAGAACAGTCAAGGTTTCATTGAAACTCACCAACAGTCAAAATATATTTAAGAACAGTCAAGGTTTCATTGAAAACTCATTAACAGCCAAAATGTATTGAAGAACAGTCAAGGTTTCATTGATAACTCATTAACAGCCAAGATGTACCGAAGAACAGTCAAGGTTTCATTGATAACTCACCAAGTTAATATCTGTTATAGCGTTTTAACAGATACTTTGGTACATTTTCAGCCGGCTGGAAATGTCTCATCTAAAGCTAAATATATAACTAAATGTTGTAACTTTAGTAATGACAAACACTTTGATACATTTCCAGGTGGCTGGAAATGTCTCATCTAAAGCTAAATATATAACTAAATGTTGTAACTTTAGTAATGACAAACACTTTGATACATTTCCAGGTGGCTGGAAATGTCACATCTAAAGCTAAATATATAATTAAATGTTGTAACTTTAGTAATGACAAACAGTTTGATACATTTCCAGGTGGCTGGAAATGTCGCATCTAAAGCTAAATATATAACTAAATGTTGTAACTTTAGTAATGACAAACACTTTGGTACATTTCCAGGCGGCTGGAAATGTCGCATCTTAAGTTTTAATACAATTAATAACTGTTATACTATTTTAACAGACACTTTGATACATTTCCAGCCGACACTATGAACCAATAGGTGCTCCATTGGCGATAAACTTATATGTTCGGACGTAACTTAAGATAGACGTCGTACATTTAGCTTGTTTGTAGGTCTGTGCGAGGGGGGAAACTCCGGTTATCTCGGTATTTTACTTTCACTTAGTTTGTAATTAAGCACAAAACTACACAATGGGCTATCTGTACTCTGCAAACAATGGGTATCGAAACCCGGATTCTAGCGTTGTAAGTCCGCAGACATACCGCTGTGACACTGGGGGGGGGGCACTTTTACTTAGACCTCGAAGATGTCGTCGAACTCTCAGTCCCTAACTTTCTTCTTTTCAGCGGCAGAAATAACATTGTAGTGACAATACGTACACCAGTTTACCGTCAAAAATAACATTGTAGTGACAATACATACACCAGTTTACTGTCAAAAATAACATTGTAGTGACAATACATACACCGGTATAAACAAAAGTCCTGTTACGGTTATGATTGTCAAGTAATGTTCGGTAAAATAGCGATTTTTCTGTGTGATAAAACATGTATAAACTAAAAGTCCTGTT
>NW_013673046.1:4595-6485 GCF_000517525.1 Limulus polyphemus | reverse complement strand
AGCAAAGTTTACCCTACCTTCAACTGATATGCGTCAGTGACCACGTGATGACCACCTAAGAATAGAGCGGTGCGAAAGATTAACTGAAATAAAATAGAACTTTTTCCCTATTTTAATGGCTATCAATGACATAGAATAATAGCTACAGAGTTTTACTTGTATGGTATGACTTAAACTTAAAATGAATAATTATAGAAAATGATACATTTTTCTCTTTTAAGTATATTCTGTATTAGTAAACTAATTGGTTAAAGACTAATATGTGACGACCCCTAAGATAGTGACAGCCTCTTCGTTCTATTGAAACAATGATGTCATCATCCTTCGCTCATAGCGTAAGTGTATGGGTGTAACCAAAGTGCATTAGTTTTAATGTTTTGTGAACTTTTAATAGAAAGAGTAAATCATTCAATTATTATTTTTATTTGTAGCAAAATTAATTATTAGGTTTGTAATATAAGTAAATCTAGTCTTATGATTTGTGTATTTTCAATGTTAACAAAGACAATTGCGAAGTTTGTAACATATTGTTACGTCTCTGGTCGTTTGTTAATTTCACGTAAAATTTCTTCCCGAGAAACTTCAGCGATACAAGTCCTTTCTTAAATAAAACTAGTTTATTCTTTCTCGTAATACACATAATTTCCACAGTTACTTTAAACTTAACTACTTTTGTAAACACACGCTATAATTCACAACGATTCACACACTTTACTTACGGTGCCTACAGCTTGCTTGACTCAATTATCTGTCTCTATATCTGTCTATTTGCCATTATATCTCCGCTTGATTTGCCAGGCTTATATACTAAAATAGAGGGCGCCTAGAAAAGACTAGAGTTGCCAAGAGCAGTCATGATCCTTCGAGAATCTCATGACGTGTTACCAGCATCACGTCACTTCCGCTGTCATAACAATATACATGCGAAATTGTGTTTGTAAAAAGGGGGGGGGGGAATGCCAAAACGGTGATCGGTGTTCTCCAAGATATTTTAGTCAATTGGTATGTTCTGTGTGTAATTGTTGTGATATTGATTGTCAGTGTGATAAATCCTGATGGAAATGTTTACCCAAACAAAACCTTTGTCCTGTCTTTGAGTTGAAAAGTGTCGTAAAATAAACTTATCACTGCTGTTAAGTAAATCAAAACTGACCTCAACATACAGTATTTGAAACCTTCTTCTAATAATAGCAACAATGTTTTGAAACATGCGATAATTAAATCTCGCATATTTCAGTAGAATCAATCTTTCATTTTGTTCTAAGTCGACTGAAACAGTCTGACAGTATGTCAGGCACGGTATGCAATAATTAATGTTTTATCATTGATAATTACATTTTAGAAACGTTTGGTTTAATTAAATACAAAAATTGTAATAGAAGTGTTAGGTTGTTTGTCCCTTTTGTGTAAACGATCGAAATACATGTTGTTTTTTGGCGCGTTTCCTGTTTATTTATGTCTAATAGGTTTGTTTTATTTACACCATCATATGAGTAAACATTTAAATATTCCCTAATGTGTGACACCTTACAAGTCTTGATTTGTATATTAAAGGTCGGTTTTAAACTCTAAGTAAAATGTACGGCGTATTTAGTTTTCAAATGTTTTGTATAATTTCTAAAATAAAGAAAATTTCGATTACTTGTGTAAAGTGAGAATTAATTAGAGTTTATTATTATAAAATTATTATAGTAACCGATGTTTTTTTGTTACAAACACTGAATTATTATCAAAACTGTAATCACTATGTAGTAATAGCAAATGTAGTATTGCGAAATAATCCTATGGGTTTATCCTCCAAGTCTGGTGTGACACTTTACAAGTCTTTACTTGCATATAGAAGGTCAGATTGTATTTGTTTGTATGTTTTTGAATTTCGCGCAAAGCTAC
>NW_013673046.1:1820-4196 GCF_000517525.1 Limulus polyphemus | reverse complement strand
GCGAGTCGAGCGCCTTATCCACCTGGCCATGCCGGGCCCGGTCAGATTGTAAACTGTAAGTAAAGTGCACGGCGTATTTAGTTTTCAAAGATATATATAATTATGGTCTAATTGAATACAATTAGCGAATGTAAAAGTGAATATTAATCTTATGTAGAGTTTATTATTAATTTTCTATAATGATCATAGTAACTGCTGTTTGTATGTATGATAATATATGACAAACACTGAATTGTATAATTCATGTTATCAAAAACTTTACTCACTTGGTTTATAATTTATGGGCCTTGGACTTGCTAGCCAGTTATTGTGAAATAGACTTGGTCATTATAATCCTACGGTTTTTCTCATTTTGTATATTTTCTTAACCAAGATGGTCAGTGGCCTTGAATATCAAACACTTCCGACTGTGACCATCCTCTCTTCTTAGGTTGTTTGACGTGTAGACGATAATGACGTCAGTATTTCAGTAATGGGTTTGTGTACTCTATGCGTGTGTGTGAAGTAAAGTTAAACAGTATCAAGGTTTGACAATTCTAATCAGATGATTTTTCTAAACTTCTATATTTCTTACCCAAGATGGTCAGTGTCCTTCAATAAGTCAGTCTTGGTAAACTGTATGTTGGTGACGTCAATATCTCCAAGGTGTTGTAGAAGAAAGCTTTACATTTGATCACGTGCTGTCACAATCCTTTCTTACGTGCGTAATGTTAAACAGACAAGAGTTCGTTAATTTTATAAATCTATAATAGAAACAACATGTAGAAATTTGTATGTGTGTTTCGTGATTAGCGTCCGTTTTTATGACGATTTAATTAACTATCGAATTAGTGATTAATTATTCTTGTTGAGACATGTAGTGTATGAGTTGTGGCTGCCTAGAAACACGTTCTCTACTTTGTGGTACTATTACGTAATCATCCATTATGGGCACCTGTCTGGTATCAAACTATAATGTCAGCCCTCCATAGTTAGTTTGCGCCCTCTGGTGACACTCTGTTGAACTACGACGTCATGGCCGTCTGTCAACGCGCTCTCTGGTGACAACGTTAGGAACAATTGTGTCTTCATCTTTAATGGAATCACCCCCTCTTCCTCTCCTGAGGCAGCCAATCAGCGTGAGGCAGCATCCTTTTGCCGAGATCGTTCCGCCCTTACTACTAAGCTACAAACATAAATATACAAGGATTCCAATCCACAAAAAAATTATTAAAAACTACTTTAAAATGTGAGTAGCTTTCTTTAAGAAAACAGACTTATAAATATTCCACTTAATATTCGTTTTGTATATTTTAACGCTGAATTGAAAAACTAAGTCAAGATGATGTAATCAAAATTCACTCTATAAAGATTTCAAAGACAGAATTAAGTAATAGCTAGCTCTTAGGAGTGGGTGGAGAATTACACCAAGGGACCAAAATGTTACATTTTACATAAAGTTCAGAGTATCTTAGACTTTGAAAAATGGTAATCTTCTAGGGTTTCAATCTTTTGGATTTAATTTGAGATAAATCTTTCACGTCCTGGAAGAACCATATCAGGAATTTAACAGTTTCATTTTGAGTTTACTTACTGATTATAAGTGTTATTTTATTATAACTTACAGCTTTTACATACGGAAGAATATTTTTTTAGAACAGGTACGACCTTTCGATCACTGGTGCGATAATTCTCAAGTGATCAAAACGTCATATCCGTTCGAAAAAAATATTGTTACGTCTGTGTTCGTTTGTTAATTTTTCGTAGAAATTATTTCCGAGAAACGTCAGCGATACAAGCCTTTTCTTAAATAAAACTAGTTTTTTCTTTTTCAATTCAACTTTGCAATACACTTAATTTCCACAGTCACTTTAACTTCAACACACGCTATAATTCACAACGATTCACGCACTTCTACATAAATATAATAGTACTGTTTGTTGTATGTCCATGTAACTACTTCAGTCTATATAAATATAATAGTACTGTCTGTTGTTTGTCCATGTAACTACTTCTATGTAAATATAATAGTACTGTCTGTTGTACGTCCGTGTAACTACTTCGATCTATATAAATATAATAGTACTGTCTATTTTATGTACACGTAACTACTTCAATCTATATCAATATATTAGTGCCGTCTGTTGTATGTCCATGTAACTACTTCGATCTATATATATATAATAGTACTGTCTGTTGTATGTCCATGTAACTACTTCGATCTATATATATATAATAGTACTGTCTGTTGTATGTCCATGTAACTACTTCGATCTATATCAATATAATAGTACTGTCTGTTGTATGTCCATGTAACTACTTCGATCTATATATATATATATAATACTGTCTGTTGTATGTCCATGTAACTACTTCAATCTATATATATATAATAGT